>NC_091469.1:464013514-464206014 GCF_036971445.1 Narcine bancroftii
CAATGGGGCAGATTACCTCCTCCTACTCCAATGTCTTATCTTTTATGTAATTAACACTATTCTTGTTAAGCTTGGTAAGACTGATGATTTAACCTGGCATGTCTTGCAAATCTGATTGAGTTTTTTTGAAGAGATAACTGGGAAATTGATGAGGACACTACAAGACGCTTTTCATATCACAGATCGATCCACTCTTGTTTTCACTCGCATTTTTGCTTGTAATATCATTCCCAACTTCACTTTGGACAATCTTGTGATATCACGATGGAGATGTGAATAAGAATTCAACCAAAGTATAACTCTCTAATGCATCAAAATATTGTTCTAGTTTCTAGTTGTTGCTCCTACCAAAGTGATTTAATCTTGGATTCCCTAGGTTAGTTACACCTTCCTGGCTGAAATTGTATTTGTTATTTACCAGTCCTCTGGGCTTATTCCAACTGCAATTAAAATGATATGCTAAAGCAGCTCTCCCAGAGCTCTCTCCTTCAGTGAGCATCCAAGAGCGAAAGCCATCTGTCCCAAGTGTCCTGTAAAATTGGAAGAAGCATCTGGTATCTTCTTTTCTTCTAAAGGGATGCTAAAAAAAACCCTCCTGATTTCTTTTTTTTCTACCCGTTGTTTTCGATTTCATAATTTATTAAGTGGAAGCTGTAACCAATCATACACTTAAATCCCTGGCCTTTCAACATTTTACCTATGGTTCTATACAGTGCATTTGGAGTCTGATACTAAACATTATTCTCCTTGTTCAATTTTATATAGTTACATTAATATTGTTTCAGTACATAGAACATACAAGCACAGAACAGGGCATTTAGCCCATAATGTCATGCTGACCTATATAAACTGACTACGCCATCAATGCAACCCATCCCTACCTCACACTCAAAATCCTCCATTATTCTTAATTCATGTGCCTATCTAGAGTCTTTTGAATGTCCAGAGACAGGCAGCCCGATTTGTCTCAAATACAGGTGAAAGAGAAGTGAGTGTTTCAGAGCTCTTGGGTTAATTAACCGTCTGATCCTAACCTGTCAGCTGGATATAGCTGACCAATCTTACACTGAATCCAAGCCTATTAAGACCAGACGAGGGCATGCAAGCCGATTTGTGGTGCCATCTTCCAAACAAGTGTGTTCAACAATTCATTTTTCCCCCTATACAATTAAAGCATGGAATAATCTTCACTCTACCAGACTCTCACAACCAGACCCAATTAAATTTAAAACAGCGCTTCCTGAAAAATCTCCTTCATAAGCACACCCTCCCCCACCTCCAGTTTAAATTCCATACAGAATATTTTGGAGATCAAGAACCAAGAATGTCCTTATTATATTGGCCTCCAGTGCATTCCATGTATTTCCACCCCCCCCCCACCACTCTCTGTGTAAAAAATAAACTCTCCTCTGACATCTCCTCTAAAGTTTCCTTCACTCAACTTAAACAGAAGTCCTCTGTTATTGGTCACTGCTGCCATGGGGAAAAGGTGTTGGCTGTTGCCTCTCTATGCCCCTTGTTAGAAAATATTAACACAAGAACAGCAAGGGAAGATTCGCCAGTCAGTGGTAAATTAAAAATATATTATTTTTTAAATTAAACTATTAATCACCTAACAGTTATTAATCACCTAACAGTTCTCACTTAACTCTAAACTTACTTAACTCTAAGCTTAAACCCCTATGGACGCGAATGTAATTGTGTGTGTGTGTGTGTGTGTGTGTGTGTGTGTGTGTGTGTGTGTGTGTGTGTGTGTGTGTGTGTGTGTGTGTGTGTGTGTGTGTGTGTGTGTGTGTGTGTGTGTGTGTGTGTGTGCGCGTGCGTGCGTGCGTGCGTGCGTGTGTGAATTAAAGTCCAAACTATTTCAGTTTAAACTTGAGTCTGAAAAGTTATTATTAAGGCTCAGTATTTTAAAGTCTGGTTGAACTTGAAGGACTATTAAATTGTAGTTCAGAAGTCATTACGAAACATTAAGTTTTTTTAAAATTATTGTTTAAAGCAACAATGAAGTGTTTGTTAACACTTGAACTTTTCAAATTCACAAATCTTGTTGAGCTATTTTCCCTAGGAAGAGATTTATTCTTAAACTCTCACATTGGTTTTCTTCATTTCCTCTGAACTTAGAAGTTCTGGAGTTTTTTCCATGATGAGGCTGCCTTCTAAAAACAAAAAAATAGTCAGAAATGGTCTTGCCTACTTTAAAGTGACTTAGAACAACACCTTCTCCTTCTCTAGAGAATAACACCGATCTTCTTCTGGCTTCTTCTGGTTTCCTCTTCTGGTGTTCTGGACTCAAGATGCCTTTGGATATATATATATATCCTGAGAATTGTATGAAATTACATCACCAATGAGGTCAGTCTTAATTCCTTTGAAATCGTGTGACCATTTACTGAAATCTTTAATAGCTGTTAGCAACAATTTCTTGGCAATCATGTGATCTTCATACCTCTGGCTTGTAGACATCATGACTCCAGAAAATGACCTCACTTCTGTTTAAGAGGCTTAAGTATATCATTCAAATGGATTGTAGAGGCCATGTAGTGGGCCAAGTGGGCCACTGCATGGTATTGTGAACCATCATCGGTGCTGTAATTCCAGAACCATAAAACAGATAGCTGGGTACTCACTCATTTAATGGACCTACCGCGATCGGTGCTTCTCTCCAAGTAACGGCACATTGGTTATGGAGGCTCCTGCCAGAAGGCGCAGTGCACTCGCAAGGCTTAACTTAATCCTGCTGATCCCATGGATTGGCAGCAAACTCATAATGATGTCCCACCTTGTCCTGTGGAGCCTGGGATATGAGGCATATAAAAGAAGCCTGTAAAGTCTGAATAAAGCAGTCGCGTGTTGACTAACCTGGTGTGGATGTATTACTTTAGTACCTCTACCGAAGTAGCTGCTACAGGATCTTAGTTTCATTTCTTTTGTTCAAAAGGCCTTGAGTGCTTTAAGAACCACATGAGCTATTTGCATTTCAATGAAGGACACTTTTGTTCCATTAAGTTATTATTCTTCTAGACACTGGAACTCCAAACCAACACTTTGGACTGAGTGCAATTATGTCTTTCCAAACATGATGTGTCCTGTGTGTAACCCTGTTTCAAACCCATTATATTACTTAAGACATAGTTATAAGAAATATAACTTAACCTTAACCTAAATATTACTATCAACACAGATCCATTACACTCTCATAATTTTGTATTCCTTTCATTCTCTGTCACTCTAAATAGAAAAGTCTTTGCTTGGTCAACTTTCCTTCAGAAGCAGTATTCTCCAACCCAGGACACATCTCCTCGATTTATATTTTGACATTTAATATTAAAACTTAGAACATGGAAAACTACAGTGCAGTACAGGCCCTTCGGCCCTCAATGCTGTGCCATACATTTCTTTAAAAAAACATTCCCTACCCTGTAACCTGTATTTTTCTTCCATCTATGTGCCTGTCTAAGAGTCTCTTAAACTCCCCTAAATATTTCAATCTCCACCACCATCACCCAACCCCTCACAACACTCTGTGTAAAAAAAATACTTAGCTCTTATGTCTCCCTTAAACTTCCCTCCATTCATTTTGTACATATGTCCTCTGGTTTTGCTATTTCTGCCCTGGAAAAAAGATACTTGTTCTTCACTCTATCTATGCCTTGTAATCTTGAAGACCTTGATCAAGTCTCGTTTCATCCTTCTATGCTCCATAGAGAAAAGTCCCAGCTCTGCTAACCTGGTCTCATGACTCATTTTATAATCCAGCCATCATCCTTGTAAATCTCCTCTGTACTCTCTCCATATCTTTCACATCCTTCCTATAATGAGGTGACCAGAACTGAATACAGTACTCTAAGTATGGTATCAGCAGAGATTTTTTGAGTGCAACATGACCTCTTGACTCTTGAACTCACTCCGCCTATTAATGAACCCCAACATCCAATAGCATTTTTAACTATTCTATCAACCTGCGTGGCAACCTTTAGGGATGTATAGGTTTGGACCCCAAGGTCCTTCTGTTCATCCACACTCCAAAGTAATCAACCATTAACCTGTACTCAGTCTTCTGGTTTGTCATTGCAATATGCATCAGCTCAAACTTTGGACATATTGTGTGTGTGGTAAAGTTAGCAATTCAGAGATTACCACCCTTGAGGTCCTGCTTTTTAACTTCTTTCTTTAATCTCTATATTCCTTCCTTCTTCACTACTCTTATCTATGTCATTGGTTCCCAGATGAACCACAACATCTGGTTGCTGCTTCCCCTTGCCCTCCAGAATGCTGTGAACTTGATCAGAGTCGTCTTTGTCCCTGCACCTATGAGGCAAAATACCATCCTGGAGTCTTGATCTCTTTCACAGAACCTCTTATCTATTGCCTAACCAACAAGTCCCCAATCACCTTAGCTCTCCTCTTCTAAATTATTATTATTTTTAAATTCAGACATACAGCATGGTAACAGGCCATTTCAGCCCACAAGTCCATGCCATCCAATTGAATGGAGTAATGACAACAACCTTGCGCTCAACATCAGCAAAACCAAGGAGGTGATTGTGGACTTCAGGAAGAAGTGAGGGGAATACGACTCGTTCCTCATTGAGGGTTCAGTAGAGGAGAGGATCAAAAACATTAAATTCTTGGGTGTCAACATCTCCGAGGAATTGTCCTGGAGCCTTCATGTTGATGCAATCACAAAGAAGACTCACCAGTGGCTATATTTTGTGAAGTGTCTGAGGAGCTTGGGTATGTCAATGAAGACACCTGAAACCTTCTACAGGTATACCTTGGAGAGCAGTCTGGCTGGTTGCATTACTGCCTGGTATGGAAGTGCCAACTCTCAGGACAAGAATAAACTCCAGAGGGTTGTTTACTTGGTTTATGACATCATAGGCACCAGACTTCACTCCATCGAGAACATCTCCATGAGGTAGTTTCTATAAAAAAGCAGCCTCTATCCTCAAAGACCCCCACCACCAAGACCATGCCATCTTCACTCTGCCACTATCAAGGAAAGGTACAGGAGCTGTGGTGATATGCTTACTCCATGGTAGATAGATATCATTGTCGGTTGTATATATGGAGTTGACCCGCCCACGGATGACTCATACCCTATGACTCCTTCCCCGTGATCCTGGGCCATAAAGGTCGAACCACCTTTCCCTTGCCATCATTTCTGTCCTGAAATCTGAGCCAGCAAGGTTCTTCTGTGTATTAAAGACTATTGTTTCTTCAGCTTGTCTCTGTGGTTACTGGTAGTGCCCTACAGGAGCCTAAAGATGAGCACTCAATGGCATAAGAACAATTTCCCACTGACATCAGGTTCCTGAATAATCGATGAACCAAGGACTACCTTACCTTTTGTGCACTATATTTTTTTATAGCAGTATCATAAGATGGTTATAATATGTATGTTTACACTGTGACGCTGCCACAAAACATCGCATTTCATGACTTGTTCACGACAATAAATTCTGATCCTGATTCTGAATTTACACTCAATTAAACTAAATGCATGGTATGTTTTGAACAGTGGGAGGAACCCGGAGCCCTCAGGAAAAACCCGCGCAGACACAAGGAGAATGTAAAAACTCCTTACAGTGAATGTGGGATTTCCTCACGGCCCCAATTGCTGGAGTTGTAAAGGTGTTGTGCTAACCTCTGTGCCCACCGTGCCACCTTTCCCTCTTCCCTTCTGATCCGAGGGGCCAGTCTCTGTGCCAGAGATAAGTTTCAATTGTATAATAGATTTTTGTCATTTAATTTTCATATGATGGAAATATTTTGATTCTAGGGAGCATCAGTATTGACTGCCAGAAAACTTAGCAGGGGAAATTTTGATGTAAATTGTTGGCATGAAACTGGATGACAAAAGTAATAGATATCTACCTATGAATTCCTCCCTGGTCTGTACTACTTAGCAATTGGCTTATGCCCTCTAATAGTTTCAGTGAATTGTTGTGTGCTTCCAAATTCATTTCAATCATTGAATAGAATGAATTTTAGAGAGAGCTTTTATATAGCATGCTTCATGCTATTGACCAGGTATGATTTATTTTATGCTCTTGTGTTCAAAAGATGTTAATAGCAGAAGCTGCACTAATTCATTACACACTTCATGAAGAGACAGGAAGCTGAAATGTGATGAATGTACTGGCAATACAACTCAGACTGTCAAAAGATAGGCTTAAATTTCGAATCAACAAGTAGCTTTTTTTCACTTCCTAATGTTGTTTCCCGATCAGATTTAGGTGCAAATAAATGTACCTGATGCGCTATCGATAACTCAAAAGACTGGAGTTACAGAACAATAGGCTTTTATTTGCAATAAACTTGAAGGTCATCCTATGCTGCAACCCAGGCTTTCTGGGGGGGGGGGGGGGGAGTTATGCTGTTGGAGCCTTTGGAGTCAAGAGGGAGGAGCTACAGGCAAAGTCACAGGGTGGGGTGGAGCTAGATAAATGAGTGTACAGCAGTTTACCACATTACTCAGAGAATTACAATAAAAACACAATGCTGGAGAAACGTAGCAGGTCAAACAGTGTCCTTTGAAGAGTAAAGATAAAGATACATAACCAACATTTTGGGCTCATCAAGGGATAAACAAAATGTCGGCAGGTGCCCAAACAAAATGGTGGAGGGGGAGGGGTTTTGTGTTTTATTTCAATCACGGTGTCTGTAGACTTTTGTGTTTTAATCCTGTAACCAAGGATTTGCCTGGGGCCATTTCCAAAACCAATCCATCTAAGCCGTTGGAAACAGTAAAGTGGCTGGGACGGGTCAAACTATTCAATGTGGTGACACACATTTTTGACAGCTTTTCTTGTGGATTTGCTTGCTGAATGATTTATTTTAAAATCAATGACACAAAACTTCCACCTCCTTCTTGGAGCTGTAGTTTGTCTAAACAAGGAATAGAAAGATAATGCAGTGCTTGTATCTGTTGGGTTTCCATGGGAACATCGGCAGAGGAAACCAGCTGCTGCTTTCGTGTATCTTACCCTATCCAGCTTAGCTTCACCTTGGATAGCTCCTATCCCATCTAAGTCTCAACTAATCAAGGAATCAGAAGTATTTACAGTCAAGGAGACCTTTGCACTTCAGCCTGCTCTTTACTCCTTGCCTTCATACGTACCTGTACCTTTCCAAGCTTTTAACCGAGACCGGGGTAAGGTCCCACATGGTAGACCCACCTAGGAAGTCAGACATCATGAAGTCCAAGGGGAGCTGGTCAATTTGGTTAAAAATTGGCTTAGTCAAAAGGATCAGAGGCTGGTAGCAGAGATTACATGACAAAATGGTTAACATGGCTCGTATTTTTGCAATTGTCACAAAAGAAATGGTGGTATCATGAACAGTGAGGAAGGGTAAATAAGATTACAATGGGATCTGGATCAACTGGTCAAAGGATGGCAGATGGAATTTAGTTTGGGCAAATCTGATATAATGCATTTGGGGGAGTTAAGCAGGAGCAGGACTTGCACACTAAATGATGCTTGTGCACTAAGTGATACTGTGTTACAACACTCACTAGTGGTGCCATAGGGTGCCATAGGGAGACAAAGGTGGCATTTGGCATGCTTGCTTTCTTCAGTAGTGGAATTGAGCACAGGAGTTGGGATGCCACAAGACAGTTGTACAAGACATTGGCGAAACCGCAATTGGATTATTATGCACAGTTCTGAATGCTGAGCTATGGGAAAGAAATGATTAAAGTGTGATTTACAGGAAAGGTTAATGGGGATGCCACAATGACGAGAGGACTTGAGCTAGCTGGAGAGATTGGATAAGCTGGACCATTTTAACCTGGTGTGTTGAAGGCTATGGGATGACATAAGTAAGGTAAATGTTAACTGTCTTTTTTCCCTGGACATTCGAGACTAAAACAAGAGGGCAGAAGTTTAGGGTGAGAAACAAAAGCATTAAAACGGACCTGAAAGGCACATTTTTTATGCAGAGGTGATGGGTTATGGAATGAGAGGCCAGAGGAACCTCTAAAGGTGTTGTAGTGTGAATAAAACCTCTCACAACTGGAGGGAGAACATACGCTTTTGTTAGCTTATAACTAAGGGTAGGGTCTTACAGTGGTCTTCAGTGGAGCTCAGGGTTTAGGCGAGAAACCAGGGTTACATATGGGTAGATGGGGGTAGAGCCGGGAGGCGGAGCCAGCCATCAGTATAACACACCACTAGTGAATCTGAGTTCACTGCATTCACCCCTTCCTACAGAATTTAGGGTCTGTGGATGATGATAGAGAAAAAAAAATCAAAACAATATACAATTACCTACAAATTTAAGCGGTCTGGGGATCCTGGTGGACTGCCTAAGCATTGGAGGGCCTTGGCGGGAAGGTGTGGTGGCTGGGGTCTATGGCTCTACGGTGGAGGGGGGATGCACTTTCCTCCTGAACTGGATTCCCTGACTGGGGTTAGTGGAAATGTGCCCCATGGCTCACAGAGCATTTGAGGCCAATGGTTGCCTCTATCAATTCTGGTGAAGTTTGTCCTGATCTAGCTCCACCAAGGCTTGGACCCTGGAGAAACCACACCCCATACTCGAGTGGACCCCACCATCCTGGATTGGCCACGGGTAAGATGGCATTGACCTTGTAGTGCAGCAAGATGGCCACCCTCCTTCATTCTCTGACGATGATGCCGCCGAGTTTGAATTTGAGTCATGGCAAGATGGCTGCCGAGCCTTTTTGCACCTTTTCCTCACTGTCAACCTCCGTCGGCATGTAGCGCAGCATGTGGGTTCAGGTGAATTCAGGGCAGACGGCTTGGGGCTGGAGTCGGAACCAGGAGCGATGCAGGCTGCAAACTTCCCTGGGCTTCCCCTCGCGCAACAAACCCTTGCCCAATGCCCTTTCTTGCCACACCTGGAACATACTGAGTCTTTAGCTGGGCAACGCGATCAGGGATGCTGATTCTTGCTTCAGAAAAAGCCCTCCCCAGTGCATGAGCCCTCCCTAGCATGGGAAGCGACAGCCGTTAGGGCTGGGGTAGTGGGAGCAGCCGGTCCTTGGAAGGGGTTACCCCTGGATGACTGAGCTCACTAGCTTCAAGGTTGTCATTCTCAAGCTTGGCCTCTTCCAACGATTTGGTCTTTTCAACCTGGCTAGCCAGGTCCTTCTTACTTGACTCAAGCAGTCGTTGCCTCATGTACTTCAAGTGGACCCCTGCCACTAGAATGTCCTGGATCTGTTCTTCTTCACAAACACGGCCTGTAGCCACTTCATACCTGCACTTCTTGGCAAGCATCCATAGATCCAACAGATTGTCATCGATGGTCTCTCATCGCCGTTGACAACGCAGAGTGAGCTGATGCCTCGCTTTGCGACTTCAGTTACCAAGCCTTCAAAGCCTCAATGGCAGCATCATATGTAGTGCAGTCCCTGATGACTACATACCCTTTCGTTCCTACCGTCAAAACGAGTGCGGACCTCCTGAGTTCATCAGTGTGTAAGACGTCTCTGGTCACTTTCAGGTAGGCCTGGAAGCAGTCTAGCCAGTACGTGAACTCCTCAGCCGCATCGGGGGACCTCTGTCCATCAGCAGCATGCCTGGCTTGAGTAGCGCTTCCATCGTTTAGGGAATAAGCTAATAAAATTGTAGCTTGAATAAAAGCTCTCATGACTGGAGGGAGAACAAATGCTTTTATTAGCTTATAACTGAGGGTAGTGTGTTACAGTGGTCTTCAGAGGGGCTTAGGGTTTAGGCAGGAAACCAGGGTTATATATGGGTAGATGGGGGAGAGCCAGCAATCAGTACAATACACTACCAGTGAATCCCAGTTCACTGCAGGTGGGTACATTTAAAATGTTTAAAAGATGTTTAGACAGAACCATTAATTAGAAAGACCAGAGATATATGGGCCAAATATAGGTAAACAACTGGGTTGGAGTGGACAAGTTGTACAACTGCTCTACAACTCCATGACTCTATGACTTTTTGAAAAGACACCATTCAACTATTCCTACTTTTGCAAATGATTCTGGATCAGAAGCACTCACTGCGCAAAAAATATTCTCGTCTGTTTTCTGCTCTCTTTTGATCAGTCTTGTGAGGAGATCCGTTATCTAAAGTTTCAAATCAATCCCAATTAATTGCTGAGTTTTCCGTCACAGACCTGACTGTTTGGAACAGTGAAATGATCTTTCACTTGCTCACATTTTGTTAACAGTGAAGTACACTGTTTGACCTGCTGAGTTTGTACTTCAACCACGGTATCTGTAGACTTTCATGTTTTACCTCCAGCTTTACCAGCTGAGCCAGTACACCAATTGTAGCCAACACACCATTATCCTGTGACAGATGCCTTTTCCCTGAGATGAAGCAAATCTTTCTCTTTTTCAGGGTTGCTTCAAAGCAAGCATCCACATGTGTTTTTCCTTGTTCCTCGATAAATATCGGGGCCTTTCTTTATCTGCAAATTATGCACAGAAGCCATTCCGCGCATGTTTTAATGCAATACCACAATTTTCCAGGCAACATCCCACACTGCAGCAAATTGGATTGAGCATTTTTGGATCCAAGCCTGGCAGGTTAATATCTGACACCATTCATGGAGTTAACGGCAACATCAAGATGTGCTATACACATTACGGAATACATTGGACCAGTAAGCTCCCTTCCTTTTTAACTCTCAATGAAACAAATAAAAACCCTTCAACAGGTCAGCAGCATCCCTACTGAGAGATTAACGACCAGAGTTTGCATTTGCCTGATGAGGTTTCACTGCTCCACACAATTTCAGTAGTCTTAGGGTATCACAGTTTTTATTTGTTCATGGGGAGCTGAGTGACATAAAACATTGCAGCAAAGTGCAGGTCCTTCAGCCCTCAATGTGGTGCTGACCTACATATACTTACCAAATAAACTAAACCCTTCCTTCCTTTTAACCCTCTAATTTTCTTTAATCCATGTACCCAAGAGTCTCTTAAATGCCCCTAATGTTTCAGCCTCCACTAACACCCTTGCCAAGGCATTCCAGCCACACAAAACTCTGTGCGAAAGTTTACCCCTGATGTCTCACCTAAACTTTCCTCCCTTCATTTTGCGCAGATGTTCTCTGGTGCTTGCAACTCCCACCCAAGGAAAACTAAATTGGCTGAATACCCTGTCTGTGCCTCTCAAAATCTTGGAGATCTCTATTATGTCACCTCTCATCTAAGAAGAAAGTCCTAGCTCAGTTAACCTTGCCTCAAAAGACTTATTTTCTAATATGGTCAATACCCTGGTAAATCTCCTCTGCAGCCTCTTCATAGTTCCCACATCCTTCCTACAATGAGGTGACCAGAACTGAACACAATATTCCAAGTGCGGTCTCAGCAGAGATGAGTAGAGTTGCAAAATGAGCTTGTGGCCACTGGAATTGCAGTGGTCATGACAAAATAACCAAACAAGGTGTTTCTAGAGTGAATCAAATGGATTTACTCTTGATCACCCACGCAACCCTTTCAAAGCCAGATCCACGTGCTGGGCACGCGTTGTCACACACTGATGTCACATAGCCAGTTTGATGCCTTCTGTGAGTTGTAGTGCTGCCATAGTGCCACTATATCCCCCACCCCACCACCCCACCTCCAAGAACCAGCAGAAAGGTTTGTGTGTCTTTTAGATGGTTGAACTCTGTGACAGACTGTTGGCTGCTGCAGTAGGGAAAACTTGTTCAAATGAGCTGGTTTAAGCCTGTCAATAGCGAAGTTGGGGGGGGGGGGTGGGGGGAGGGGGGAAGGAGTCTAGGCTAGGTTGAGAGATAAAGGAAGTAGGAACTGGAATAACTAGTTAAATAGGGTGGGGGGGAAGGATGGGAGAAAAGGCAAGCTGATTAGTGGAATGTAGTGAACTCAATGTGTGGCAGGCTGCACCAAAGGAAAACTCAGGCACAATGCTATTTGGGGCAACACAGCTTTATTCCACTCACATGAAGATCTAGTTACATAGAAAACATAGAAACATAGAAGATAGGAGCAGGAGTAGATCATTCGACCCTTCGAGCCTGCTCCGCCATTCAACGAGATCATGGCTGATCTTAAAGTTCAGTACTCCGTCCCCGCCTTCTCTCCGTAACCTTTAATACCCTTATACTGAAGAAATGGATCTAATTCCCTCTTAAATATATTTAATGAACCTGCCTCTACTGCCCTCTGTGGCAATGAATTCCACAGATTCACCACCCTCTGGCTAAAGAAATTCCTCCTCATCTCGGTCCTAAATGGTTTGCCTATTATCCTCAAACCATGGCCCCGGGTTCTGGATTTTCCCATCCTTGGAAACATCCCATCTGCATCCATTCTGTCCAGTCTTGCCAGAATTTTATATGTCTCTATGAGATCCCCTCTCAATCTTCTAAACTCCAGCGAGTACAATCCCAATTTGCGCAATCTTTCCTCATAAGTCATTCCTGCCATTCCAGGTATCAGCCTGGTGAATCGCCTCTGCACTCCCTCCATTGCAAGAACATCCTTCCTTAGATAAGGTGACCAGTTGGCTGCTAGCTGCTTAGAGCAGTGATCCGGGTGGTGGTGGGGGGGGTGGGGGGGGAGGTGGGGAGAGAGAGAGAGAGAGAGAGAGAGAGAGAGAGAGAGAGAGAGAGAGAGAGAGAGAGAGAGAGAGAGAGAGAGAGAGAGAGAGAGAGAGAGAGAGAGAGAGAGAGAGAGAGAGAGAGAGAGAGAGAGAGAGAATGGTTTGGACCTTGGCTTTATACCATGGGCCCTCTAGGCCCACTTGGTGGTCAGATGTCATTAGACTGGGTGACGTGTCTCCAGGCCACCTGTTGGCCAAGTGATGTAACATCACACAATGTTCTTGCACTGGAGTTGGAGGGTGTCCAGACGAAAAAATGAGGATTTGTTCCTCCAATCTGCAGCTGGTCAGGGTGCGGTAGTGTGAAAGGCCATGGACAGGCATGTGAGCTTAAGAATATGGCTCAGAATTGAAATGATTGCCTAAGAGGATATGAGAGTGTGACTCAGAATTGAAATGGTTGGTTAAGGGGCTCCCTGTAGCCAACCATTTCAATCCTGAGTCACACTCTCAAGCTCACATGTCTGTCAATGGTCTTTCTCATTGACCCACCCTGACCACCTGCAGATTGGAGGAACAACACCTCATTTTCTGTCTGGGCACCCTCCAACCTCAGGGAATGAACATTGAGTTCAATGCATTCCATTAATCATCTTGCTTTCCCCCCCCCCCCCCATTTAACTAGTCAATCCAATTCCTACTTCCTTTGCCTCTCCACCTAGACTCCTCTCTTCCCCTTCCTGCAGTCTTCCCCCTCCACCTATCATTTCCCACCCTCACCACCCCCCTTCCCCTTCCCCCTTTTGTTTGGACATCTCTCATGTTCCCCCACACCTTGATGAAGGGTTCAAGCCTGAAACGTTGGTGATGTATCTTCACCTTTGCTACACAACGGTACTGTTTGACCTGCTGAGTTTCTCCAACATTTGTGTGTTTTTTCACGAGATGTCAGGTGAGATGAAGGAAGGAAGAGAGTTGCACCCACGATGCAAATACATCGGAAACTCCAGAACAAGCCTACGATATTTAACTTAAAGGTGAATCTGGATACTGGAACACAAAGTAATGTCCTTCCACTCAGACTCTACCGCCAGATGTTCAGAGAGACCATGATAAAAGGGTATCCAAAGGTCGGTGCATTTGGAAACAGTAAATGTCTCATTAACAGCCTATGGTGGAGCCATGATACTGCAGCTAGTGAGAGCTATGATCAATGGTTGCCATAAGGGAAAAAACATCCTCTACATGGTAGACATAGAAGGACCAGCAATTCTAGGTCTGGATAGCTGCCAGGAGTTGAAATTGATCCATCAATTGTGAGATCTAGATGAAGAAGATATACAAAAAGATCAAGAGAAACACAAAACAAAAAGGAGGAAATGATTTCCACAGAGATACTTGCCAGGCCATTGCACGTAGTGGGAGCAGACTTGTTCACCAAGAATCAAGAGTGGTATTTAATAGTTACCATTCTAAGTTTCCATTTATTAAAAGGATGAAAGTCCTGAGAGTGTCAACTATCACCTCAGAAATGAGAGAGCTCCTTGCTGAACAAGAAATACCCGAGCAAGTAATACGTGATAATGGAACACAGTTCATGTCACAAGAATTCAGAAAGGTGGCTGCAGCGTATGGGTTTGTTATCACTACATCATCCCCATTCTACCCAAAAGATCATGGGTTCATTGAAAGACAAGTGCAAACTGTGAAACACATACTAGTTAAGTGTCGCAAAATAAAAGAAGACCCATACTCAGCTCTTCTATCATTATGAGCAATGCCTTTAAGTGCTGACCTGAAGACCCCAACAGAACTTCTAAATGACAAGAGATATAAAAAAATTCTGCCAAGCAAAATACACCCTCCAGAAGACCAGGAGGAACCCAGAAGAAGACTGGCTGGCACACAAAAAGAAAGATACCAGCATTATAACAAACATCCGCAAACATTGCCAGAACACTTGCCAGAGGGCAACATGTGCATATTAAAGAACTGATGTTGAAAACATGGACCCCAGCAAAGTTCATCAGAGAAGCTGAGACACCAAGATCATACATCGTTGAGACAGATTCTGGCAATCAGCTGAGGAGGAACAGAATTCACATCCGCCCGACACAAGATGTGATGAAGCAGAAAACTTTAATACCAGTAAAGCCTGCAACACCAATATCAAGTGAGGTATCAAGTGAAGAGACCACAACCACTAATACCGAAACATCAACACAGCAGTTGTCGGGTGAACCACAAGCTACATCACCTACTCGTGGACCAGGAACATGGAGCCTAATGGTCGCAGCCAAATAATACCGAAACATCAACACAGCAGTTGTCGGGTGAACCACAAGCTACATCACCTACTCGTGGACCAGGAACACAGAGCCTAACGGTCGCAGCCAAATCCACAAGATGGCGAAGCAACATACAGCCACCAGTGCAATATCGATAAGGACTATTTAAAAATAGTTGTGTAAATAAATTAGCATACAAGTTCAGTTACTTAATTTCCACTGGAAAGAAAGTGATAAAGAACACTAAATATTTCTTTATCTTGAGAAGTGATGTTATATAGTCAGGAAAATGTGAACTATTTTGTAACCCCGTTAGAATACACCCTTCTCACTGTAATAACTGTAGTGCCCCACTGTGGGTATGTATGTGTGTGTGTGTGTGTGTGTGTGTGTGTGTGTGTGTGTGTGTGTGTGTGTGTGTGTGTGTGTGTGAGTGTGTGTGTGTGTGTGTGTGTGTGTGTGTGTGTGTGTGTGTGTGTGTGTGTGTGTGTGTGAGCAGGTTTCCTGAGATGGTGGAAGGCATTAGTAAGTAAAGTCTCTTTTGTTATTTGAATCTTGCATCTCAAAGTTATTTAAGAAGCCTCCCAAGTAACACAGAGACGTAATACCATATACACATAATAAAAATGCTTTTAAAAGCATCATACTTGCTAGTATGTGGTGGATCCTGTAGGAATTCGCTGACCCTCTTACCAACGGCCTGGTTCAGGACACTGACAAAATGGTAATAATGAGAGGTGTCTAATTTCACTTTGTGAACCCCAGTCCAGGCTCAGCTGTCCAGAAAGGTGGTAGCTTCACAGTAACAGCTGCAGAGTTCATGATTGTCCAAAAATACATTTTTGGACTGGTCAGGGTCACCAATAGTGGTTGCTGGAATTGCAGTGGACATGATGAAATAACCACACAAGGAGTTTTAGAGTGAATCAAATGGATTTACTCTTCATCACCCACACAACCTTTTAAAAGCCAGAATCACATGCTCGACATGCGCTGACGTCATCATGAACTGACGTCACATGGCCAGTTCGATGCCTCCTGGGAGTTGTAATGCCATCACAGTGCCGCTACCACCTCTCGACTCTTGAACTCAATCCCCCGACTAGTGAAACCAAGCATATTTAAAAATCCTATCAATCTGCACGGAAATCTTGAATTTGGATACTAAGGTTCTTCTGTTCATCCACACTTTGATGTATCTGATCATTAACCCTTTACTCAGCCTTCAGGCTTGCCTTACAAAATGCACAATCTCAAACTTCTCAGAATTGAACTCCATTTGTCACTTTTCTATCCAACTCTGCATCCTATCTATATCCTTTATTAACCTACAACGATCTTCAGCTCCATCCACAGCTCCTTCAATCTTTGTATCATCCACAAACTTACTGATTCATCCTTCCTTTTCTTCATCGAGGTCATTTATAAAAATCACAAAGAGCAAGGGTCCTAGAACAGGTCCCTGTGCAACTCCACTTGTTACTGACCTCCAGGGAGAATAATTTTATTCCACTACTACACTCTACTTTCTTCCTTCAAGCCAATTTTTTAAACAATGCAGCCAAGGTTCCATGGATGCCATGACTCATGACTTCTGAATGAGTCTCTCATGGGGGACCTTGTCAAATGACTTGCTAAAAGCCATACTGACCATATCTACCACCTTAACTTCATCAATTTCTTTTGTAACCTCCTCAAAAACTCAATTAGGCTTGTGAGGCACAACCTTCCCCTCACAAAGGGTGGCATGGTTAACGTAGCAGTTAGCACAACAGTGATTGGGCCTAGCATTCAAATCCTGCAGTGTCAGTAAGGAATACGTTCTTTCCCTGTCTGGGGACTCCGGTTTCCTCCCACCATTTGAAACATACCAGGAGCTGTAGATTAATTGGGTGGCACAATCCGAAATGGCCTGTTACTGTGCTGTGTGTCTAAATTCAAAAATATTCAATAAGATTTCAAGCCATTTGTGCAAAGTCCTCTAATGGATACCTTGAGAGCTGGTGTGGATCCACCTAGTGCTGTCCATATTTCCCTTTCCCCACTCTTTCCTTCAGGTCCATGGTAGCTGTTCTTGTAGTTTTTTCATGTGCTGCTGGCATGGAGGGGTTACCTGACAAGGAATGAGAGATTTATTCTCAGAATTCCAAGCAGCAGGGACACAAGCTGGATACGGTGCAGCTCCCTTTTTAACACAAAAAGCCATGTGAAATCCATCCAAAGAAAATGTTATAAATCAAGTTGTCCAATTTCATACCATTCTGATGAATTCCAATTTCTAGACAAGTTTTACTCAGTTAGAAACTTAAGCATTTTATAGCTCAAGCGAGTGTTGAATATTTAATGAGGGCTGACCTCAATTGCTTTGAATTCCCCTACTTAGCGAAGTGACGAGATGAAGACTGAGGTTTTAATTAAGAGAATACTAAATAGGACAAGAAGAAAGCAGATTGATTTGGTCAGGATGAATTGTTCGCACAAAAGCTGCATTATCGCAGGAATGAAGAGGAAGTCTCAGCCCTAAGTTTGTAGCGTTCTATTTGTCTGAATACTGAAAAGTAGCTGGATTACTAAAATTGAGTAAAGGACAATGGACCAGGTTGAACAGCAGGAATTTCACGGGGTGGCACGGTTGGGATAGTGGTTCATGCAATGCTGTCACAGGGCCAACAACCCGGGTTTGAAAATGTGGCGTTCTCTGTAAGGAGTTTGTAGTTTCTCCCTGTGTTTTCATGAGTTTCCTTTGGATGCTTTGGTTTCCTCTCACCCTTCAACATCTATAACATTGTAGGTCAATTGGGTGGAATTTTTTTAAAATTTGGACATATAGCACCGTAACAGGCCAATTTGGCCCTAGGAGTCCATGCCACCCAATTTACACCCCATTAACCTACACTCCAGTACAGTTTTTTTTTGAAAGGCAGAAAAAAAACACACACAGACACAGGGAGAATGTACAAACTCCTTAATGACAGCATGGGATTCGAACCCAGGACTGGTCTCAATCGCTGGTGCTAACTGCTATACCAACTGTGTAATTGGTTTGCACAGGCTCATGGACAGGAAGGGCCTGTAGCCATACTGAATGTCTAAATCAGTGGTTCTGAACCTTTATATTTTCAATCACAGACCACTTTAGGTAATCCCTATGCCATCGGTGCTCTGTGATTAGTAAGGGATTGCTTAAGGTGCTATGTGAGTAAGAAGGGAAGGTTGAGAATCATTACTCTAGACCCAATTGTTTTAGAATATATGTTGCTTGAGAAAAATTGTCAATGGCCCATTTTCTTTAGAGTTATGAAACTGTGCACATAACGAGTCAATTAGGTATGATTAAAACCAAGGTTTTCAAACTTTTTCTTTCTACCCACATACCACCTTAAGCAATCCCTTACTAATTTCACAGAGCACCTATGGCATAGGGACTACTTAAAGTGGTAGTGAGTGTTAAGAAAAATGTTGAAAACCACTGGTCTAAATTTGTAAAAAAATAATGGAGGAAGTGGAAAATAAAATGAAATAGAAAGGCAGAGCACAGCACACTCCAATAATATAGTTGCTGCTACAGAGCTCCAGTGACCAGGATTCATTCCTGTCCAACATTGATGTCTGTCCGGAATTGTGATTGTGTAGACTTCCTTCATTTGATCCAGTTTTCTCTCACAACTCAAGACATGCGAGTTGCTAAGTTAACTGGTGCATGTGAATTGATCCTACTATATCGATTCATGGTAAAATCATAGAATCTGGGGTAAATTGGTGAAATTAAGATGGGATTCATGTAAATGTATAATTGAAGCTTGGTTTAGACCAGTGGTTTTGAAACCTTTTCTTTCCACTCACACACCACCTTAAGTAATCCCTATGCCATTGGTGCTCTGTGATTAGTAAGGGATTACTTAAAGTGGTGTGTGAGTGGCGGGAAAAAAAGGTTGATAACCACTGCTCTTGATCAACTTGTTACTGAAATATTTTGGTTGAGAAAAATTGTCACTGACCCATTTTCTTTGGCGTTATGAAACTGTGTACATAACAAGTCAATTAGGTACAATGAAAACAGTAGTTCTCAAACTTTTTCTTTCCACTCACATACACCTAAGCAATCTCTTACTAATCACAGAGCACCTACAAATTTGCCAACAATATTACGGTAATGGGTTGTATAAAGGAAGGGGGTGCCATATGTGTGGTATTGAGGTGTAAAATAAGTAGAGCAAGGGGCTAAGAACACAGCCCTGCAGTGCTCTGGTTCCGATGGAGATTGTGGAGGAGATGTTCTTACTAATCCTCACTGATTAGATTCTGGAGGTGAGGAAATCCACGATCCAATTATACAGTGCGGTTTTAAGTTCCAGGTCTTGGAGTTTGCTGATCAATTTTGAGGAGATGGTGGTGTTAAATCCCAAACTGTTGTGTATAAAGAGCATCCTGATAAATGCTTCTTTACTGTTCAGATGTTCCAGGGTTTTTTTTCAAGCCAGTGAGATGGCATCTGCAGTAGACCTATTGCTATGATAAGCGAACTGGAACCTATCTATGTCACCGTTCATATAGCTGCTGATATCTTTCAACATCAGCCTGTCTAAACACTTCACCACTGTTGATGTAAGTGCTACTGGTTGATAGTCATTAAGACAGGTTTACTGCACTATTATTGGGAACTGATATGATGGACACCTGTTTGAAACTGGTGGGTTCCATGCAAGTGAGATATTGAAGAATACATGAATCTGTTCAGCACAGATTTTAATATTTGGCCAGGTACGTCATTTGGGTCAGATGCTTTCCTTGGATTCATTCTCCTGAAGAAAGCATATGCATCTTCCTTAGATACGGACAGAATGGAATAATCAGGGGATTTAAGGGTCCAATCAGGCGTGGAAGGTATTGAGCTCCTTTGGGAGCAAAGTTTTGCCATCTGCTACTTCACCGGATTTGTTTTTGAAGCAGGTTATTGTATTTAGGCCCTGCCACAGCTGTCGGATGTCCCTGGTTGTTTCTGGAATCTACACTTTGCCCGGCAGATAGCTTTCACAGGTCGTACCTTCTCCTTCTGTATTGATCTGGTTCTCCAAGCTGATCCACAATGGTGCTAAGACAGTGTTAAGCCATAACTTGTAAATGACGGCTCCACAGCTTTTTTAAGTTATGGTATCCTTGGCTATGAACAGGGTTTTTTTTTAAATTTTGATACTATGCCCCAAAATGCAAAAGACCTAAGGAAATGCTTGTTCTTTTGTATTATACCTGCTCGTGAACATAGTGGCTTCTGTTCCACATAGAGTGCATTATAAGACCAAACACAGCCAGAGAGATAACTAGGTGAAATGTAACTCAATTACTAATAATAGTTGTTAAATAGCCAGAGAGTTCAGTTCCACATTAAGCACAAATAGATTTGCATAAATAATTTACGGCGCTCTCACATGAAATTAGGTAAAGAGCAGAAGAAATGGGCCAAATGGTTAGGGCTTTAGGAGATATGGCACAGCCGTGATAGCTTAAGACCAAATATGGAGTTGAATGATGAAATAATTCCACATCTCATGATAAAGGATACCTACTTTAGAAATAAAATCTCATTATATTTTTGCCTGACTTACTGAGAACATCCAGCATTTTCTTTTTTATTATTATTATATTGACAGACTCATGAAGAAAATATGGATCAGTGATGAAGTCAAAAAGCAGACCTTTCCTGTTCCAAAGTCACACAAGATGACATCAGGTTGAAAAGGAGAAATAATTCAAACAAGAGATACAAGATACTGCAGATACTGGGATCTGGAGGATGGGGTGGGGGGGGGGGGGGGCGTGTGAAAAAAAAACAACAATCTGCTGGAGAACTTAACAGGTAGAGCAGCATCAGTGGGAGGTCAGGATTGTCAGCGTTTTGGATTGGAACTCTTCATCAAGGGTGGCTTACGGGGTGGTTGGCGCCACCCTTTACAATGCCGGTGATGAAGGTTCAAATTCAGCGCTGTCTGTCAGGAGTTAGTATGTTCTTTCCATCTCAGCCTCAGTTTCCTCCCCAGGTGTTCCGGTTTCCTCTCACCCTTCCCAAATGTACCAGGTTAATTGAGGTATTCAGGCATTTTGTGCACTCGGTCCGGAAGGGCCTGTTACTGTGATCTATGTCTAAATTAAACAAAGTCTGAATGAAGTGTTCTGACTCAAAAAGCTGACCATTCTTTTCCTCCCACTGAAGTTGCTTGGCCCACTGAGTTCTTCCAGCAGGTTGCTCTTTCTCAAGAACCAAACAAGTCCAGTTGAGAGATTTCTATTGAGGCAATGCTACTGAGGCGAGGGAGGATAATGGCTTTGTTTACCTGACCTTCAGCATCCTCTATGCTCACTATGGATACTGGGTGCTAGGCATATTCCATTTCCAAGTACTGACATCTCTTATCTTGCTGACCACACAAAAACGCACCAGAAAAAATATAAATTTAATGAAAATGGATTTTACCAGTTTTTACACATTATTATAGAATGTCCTCTAGATTTGCTGATATAATAAATGGCACAGTTTTTTTTCTGTCATTTTATGGGCTTTCTTACTCAATCTTGTATTGGGAAAATAATAGGTTATTGATTAAATATGGGCTGAGCCAGACAAGTAGAGACAGTGACTGCAGAGGATGATGTGGCACAATATCACTCAGCAGACAATTCTGATATGGGCTTATAAATCACAAATGTCTCATCATTGTCAATGAATAACTTTTTAATTGATAATTAACAGGTTCTGTGAACTAATTGAAACAGTGAAGAGAAAGATCAAAATTCATCACACAAGAAGACTTCAGAATAGGGCAGGGGAGATGAAAGGTTGTACGCTCTGCATCTGTTGTTGTCTGCTGACCTTACAGACATCTTACATTTGGTATCACATGTTTTATCTTTCTCCTCTGTCTCGGTTCTAATGCCAGAAGATTGCATGAAATCTCACAGAAAATCTTTATTAGAAAATCCTAATTACCAGTGAATGATGGCATCAGAGCAGGGTGGTCATGTCCCAGGTACGTTCTGAATGGTTGAGGTGACAGGCCAGTCATGGAGAGTGAGATCACATCCAGCCAAGTTAAAGTTTACGTTTAACTTTATTGTCACATTGTACTTGGTACAGTGAGAAAGGTTGTTTTTTTTTTTAGCAGTCTGGCATCAACTTTAACATGCATACAGCTGTGCAAACTGGAAGAGCAAGAGCACAAGTTACAGAGTGTAGTTTTACAATGAAGAAGATCAATTAGTATGTAGCAAGGGCCGCACAAGAATATTACAATGAGGTTCATTCATCAGCCCAATAGCTGCAGAGAAGAATTTTTAATTTAGACATACAGCATGGTAGCAGGCCCTCTTGGCCCACGAGTCTGTGGCGTCCAATTTCACGTAATTGGCCTCCAAACCCTGGTACATTTTGAAGTGTGGGAAGAAACCAAAGCACCCGAAGGAAACCCATGGGTAGGACATACAAACTCCTTACAGACAACACCGACTTCGAGCCCCAGTCGCTGGTGCTGTCACAGCATTATGTTAACCATACCAGCCATATTTGTATAGGGTGTTGTTATCATACAGAGCCAGGCAGTCATGGGTGGAAAGCAAGTAGAGCTGGGGGCTAGGTACTGATGCAGATTGTGAAGGTGATGTTCTTGCCAATTTACTCTGACTGGTGGCTGGAAGTGTAGAAATCCAGGATCCAATTGAATGGTAGGGCCCAGTTCTTGGAGTTTGCTGATTAGTTTTGAAGGGATAATGGTGTTAAATGCCAAAATGTTGGCAATAAAGAGCATCTTGATAGATACATATTTTCTGTCCAGGTGTTCTAGGGTTTTGTGTAGAGCCATTGAGATGTCATCTGCCTTAGACCTTTTGCTACAGTAGGTAAAATGGAATGGATCCATGTTGACACTCAGACAGCAGTTGATATGCGTCAACATCAGCCTTTCAAAACACATCAAAGCACACCTCTCTGGGATGCTGGATCCATTTCAATTTGCCTATAGAAGAAACTGTTCTATGGACAATGTGAGATCCTTGTCACTTCATTTCATCCAGGCCCACCTGGGAGGGCAATGTCTCATATGCCAGGCTGCTGTTCATTGACCTCAGCTCAATGTTTAATGTAATCATCCCCCAGAGGTCGATGGAGAAGCTCTCCTCACTAGAACATGGCATCCTTCTCTGTAAATGGATCCTAGATTTCCTAACAGAAAGACCACAATCTGTCTGGGTTGGTAGCAGAGGATTGAGTACTGTCACGCTGAACACTGACACACATCAGGGCTGAATGCTCAGCCCACTCTTGTTCATGCTACTGACCAATGACTGTATCTCTGGACCCAGCTCCAACGGTGTAATCAAGTTTGCAGATGACACAACAGTCGTTGGTTTCATCAGCAACAAAGATTAGAAACACTACAAAGAAGTGGTGGAAAATCTCATGAAATGGGGCGAGAGTAACATCCTGAGTTTCAGTGTGGACAAGATGAGGGAGATGATCGTGGACTTCAGGAGAACCAGGAATGAGCAGCATAATTACATATCAACAACTTTGTAGTAGAGAGATGAGAGGACCAAGTTCCTTAGCATTAACTTATCTAGTGACCTATTGTGGACACTCAACATCTCATCACTGGTCAGGAAGGCACAAACAGTGACTGCACTTCCTGAGAACGCTGAAGCAGGCAAATCTACCATCATGTCAACCTTCTATAGGAGATCTATCGAAATAATCCTGGCCGGCTGCATCACAGTGTGGTACGGTTGCTGCAGAGAAATGGAATGGAGGTCAATCCACATGAACATTAGAGTAGCAGAGAGAATCAGTGGGGTCTCCCTTCCCCCACCCCCATCGACATGATCTACTGGGATTGTTGTCTGAAGAGGGCACGCAAAATGATTGAGGACCCCTTCCACCCTGCACACAGCATGTTTCAGCTGCTCCTGTTGAAGAAGAGATACAGGGGTATTAGAGCCAGCACCACCAGGCTGAGGAACAGCTTCTTCCCACGGGCAGCGAGAATGCTGAACGACCAAACGAATGTTCACACTAACTATCTGAGACTCTCCTTTGCATAAAGCAATATTTATTTACCTATTTGTATAGATATAAAACTTGTCCTGCATGTGTATTGCATTTCTGTATGTATGTTATGTCTGGTTGTGTTTCGCATGTCTTTGCCCTGATGACCAGAGAACGCTGTTTCACTGGGTTGTATTTGTACAATCAGATGACAATAAACTTGATATGATACTTCATCACTGTGGATGCGAGTGCTACTGGTCAGTAGACATTTAGACAGGTTACCACATGTTTGTTTGGGCATTTGTCCAATTGACACCTGTTTGAAACAGGCCCTGCAGAGTAAGATGTTGAGGATATCTGTGAATATGCTGTCCAGTTTGTCAGCACTCGGCCGGGTACGCCATCCAGACCAGATGTCTTTCTAGTATTCATTCTCTTCAAGGCAGTCCGCACATCAGCTTTAGATACTGACAGTAGAAGATCATTAGGGAAAATGGGGGTGCGCAATGGTTCTCCCTTGTTCTGGTGGTCAAATTGGGAATGGAAGGCATTGAGCTTATGTGAAGTTTTGCTTTCTCCGATTGCAGCATATTAGGATTTGTAGCAGGTTAGGTTATTTAGGCCCTGCCACACCAGTTCTCCCTGAAATCCAAAATTCCTGTTCACTTCAAAGTGATTATGTCAAGGGAACACCATCTTTCTGATAAACTTGAGTGACTCTGGAAAGGTAGTGCCTGGCAAAAAAAAAAAAATTCTCAATCTGGATCGGAATTCTGAGTAAAAATGCAAAAAAATAGAAATATCTTAATTAACCACTGAAGCTTATTCTACCTTTAAATATTCATTGCTGATCTGTGAGAACTCAATTTAAGTCTTAGCCCAGGGTTGGTTCCCCTGGAGCAAGGGATCACGAGGGATGACCTGATGGGGTATATAAGATTTGGAGGCAGAGAAATCATTAACAGTATCATTACTCCCCTTGTCTGAAAGGTATCAAAATATAGAAAGCATTGGTTTAAGCTGAGAGGAAGAAATTTAAAGGAGATCCAGGCTATAAGTCTTTTTTGTTGAGAGTTGTTGATACCTCAAGCATGTGTCCAAAGCAGGTGATAGAATCAGATACAATCAAGTTGTTTTTAAAAAACAAGAAAGGTGAAGGATGTGGTCAATCTGCTGAGTCTAATTGTATAGGAGTAGCTCTTTAATATTTGGGATTCCATATAACCATTTACGGAGCGGAAACAGGCCTTGTTGGCCTTTCCGCACCGGTTCACTGATTTTGTGCGCCCTCTTCAGGCATTGGCCCCGGTAGATCTTCATTCAATAAAGATGGGCATCTTGTTTAAATTGAAAGAAAATTCAGAAGCATTCACATCAACCAAAAAAAATGGTATTGGGACATGTGAGGAAATGTTGGATTGACTGGGTTTGTATCTGCTGAACTTAAGAACAACAGAAAGGGATATGACTGAGACAGAAAAGACCTTGAAGTACGTTGACAGGATGGATTTGGAAAGGATACTTCTTCTTGCAGGAGAACCTTGAACCACTTGTCACTGTTTAAAAATAGGAGCTCTCTCATCTAAGACAGAGATAAAGCTTATTATTTTCATTCAGTGTTTGGAATGGCCCTTCTCAAAGCAGAATTGTAGCAGAATCTTTAGGAATACCTATGGCAGAGGTAAACCAATTGTTCATTGATAAGGAATGAAAGATTACTTTGGGAATGGGGAAATTGAGGTGATTTTGCATTTGTGCTATTGCACTACCAGACTCACTGGTCCACTATTTCTGTGTTGACCATGTACCAAACTAAACTTGGCCCATTGGTCTGCACATAGTCACTATTCCTCCATCACCTGCCTGTCAGTGTGCCTGTCTAAATGCTTCTTAAATTTTGCTAACATATCTTATTCCAACATTTCTGGCAACTCATTCAGGGCACCTACACTCTCCGTGTGAAAACAAAACTTGTAAATCTCCTTTGAACTTGCTCTTCCTTTCATCTTGCAGCTATGCCCTCTTGCATCTGACAATTTCACCCTGGGAAAAATTAGTCAATTTTTATATCTTATGACATGATGTGATTTGTCAGGTCACCTTTCAGACACTTGACATTCCCGAAAAAAAATCATCCAAGTTTCTCCTACCTCTCCTACTCCCAAAGCCAGGTTACATTCTTGTGAACCTCTTTACACTCTGACCTCCACATATTTTCAGCAATACCAGTGACCAGAATTGTACACAATGCTCCAAATTTGGCCAAGACAAATTTAACGCAGCTGTCACATGACTTCTCAACAGCAAGCAAAGAATTGCTGAAGGAACTTAACAGGTCAGATAGCATCTATTGCAACCATTTCACTTTATAACCACTTGAGAACTTGCAGCCAATAGTTTTGAATCATTACTGAATGCCACATTCCCATAACATTGAGTTTCACACTTTTTATTTGCACTCTAAACAGTAAACTATACTTAAAATAATTAATAAACAGCCAATAAGACATTAATATATTCAAAAGTACACGGTCAAAAAAATTTTCTAGACGGGCTTTAAAAGGCACAAAAGCAAATTGAAAACTTAAATTGTTTCTGTAAGATGGTCCAAATCACAGCTTTCAACCTTGACTATAAAGGTGTAACTGGAGAGACACTCAAAGGAATGTCCACAAACATCCACAGACTGCTAGAAACTGGATGTATAAGTTTTCAAATGATTTTCAGTCATTTTAGCCCTTTTTAGCATCCATGGGCAGAAATTGCACTCAACATGTCCAACAAGATGGAGAGAATAAAGGAAGAAAGAAGCTGGGGAAGAGGCCCACCAGCCGTTGTGTGCGAGGTAGAAAGAGAGAGAGGTGGAAGGAGAAACAATGCATTGAGTTTGTACGAACAAAAACTTGTGATAGGTCATGGGAGACCTCATTAGTTTCCATGCCAGGCTTCTTGTCTGATACATAATTGCACCAATAATACAATCTTTGCTCCTTCTACATTTATTGCAATGTTTACTCCTGCAGTTTAAAATGTTTCACCCTGAGTTCTGCCATCACTTCAATGTATCAATGCCTGCAGAGATGGAGCTTATATATTTAGATTCTTTTTTAATTTTTTAAAAATTTTTCACACTATGAACCATACTGACCAAAATACACTCAAACATTTCCCTCTTGAATATATACAGTCATTTTCTCCCCTTTTCCCCCTCCCTTCCCTCCCTCCTTCACCCACCCTCCCCACCCATTCAACATTCAACATATATGATACATTAAACCCATTAAACAATGTCATCACACAATGAAAATAAACAAGAAATTTGTGTCTTCTGCTTTTACACACTGGGTCAGTTCATTTCGTCTTCTTCTCCTTCTGTCATTTTAGGTGGTGGAGGTCCATGGTAGGACTTCTCTGTTGAAAGAATTTATAAAAGAATGGATCCTCAGTGTCCTAGGAATGCCAGAAATACAGGAAGAAATGGAAATAGAAAGGGCACACAGAACATTAGTATATATTTAGATTCTTGAAGTATCATTTTTTTTTCCCAGCAGTTGGTAGGCATGGGGAATTGTCTCTCACTCGAAATTCATCCATGCCAGGGAATTGTGTAGATGAAGGACACACATGACAGTTAGTCTAAGAATGCCTGTGAGCTCTGGAGAAGGAAAAAGACTCCCACCGAAACCATAGTCTCCCATCAGCTGCTGCAGCCTGATTCTGCACAGGAACATTTGAATGTGCTTCGACATGGAGCTTAGCAGGAGAGGGGCACCCACATTGGGTCAGAGGAAATTAAACCTTAGAATAAAAGTACATTAACTGGAAATAAGCTTGAGGACGTTTGCTTTCACTTTTATAACCATGACATACAGCAGAGTTACAGGCACTTTTGACCCTCAAGCCCGTGCCGCCCAATTACACCAAAAGGACTTACAATCCCCGGTATCTTTTAAACAGTGGGTAGACACTGGAGCACCGAAAGGAAACCCACACAGCCAAGGGGAGAATGTGCAAACTCCTTAAAGACAGCGATGGATTTGAACCCTGGTCACAGGTGCTGTAACACTAACCTCCAAGCTAATCATGCCACCAAATTGCCTTTGAGAAGGTTGAGGTGAGCTGCTTTTTTAATTCCTGCAGTCTTTAAGGTGTGGGTATAACCACAATGCTGTTGGGGAGGGAGTTTCTATAATTTGACTCAGTGTTGGAGAAGCCATCGCAACATATTTTCAAATGGTAAAACCATATAACCATATATAACGATTTACGGAGCGGAAACAGGCCTTTCGAGTCTGCACCGGTTCACTTGAATAACACTAGCTCAAACCTCTCGCTCTTCGCCAATAACCCTCCAATCCCCTCAGCTCCATGTACACATCCAACCTTCTCTTAAATGACAGAGGGGCCCAGCCACAAATATCTCATTCAGAAGATCACTCAATTCTGCCACCACTCGCTGAGTGAAAAAGCCACCTCTAATATTTCTCCTAAAGCATTTCCCCCTTACCCTTAACTCATGGCCTCTTGTTCCAACCTCCCCTGCCCTCAGTGAAAAGAGTCTGTTTATGTCTAGTCTATCTATTCCTTTCATAATTTTAAATACCTCTATCAAGTCCCGTCTCAGTCATCTACATTCCAATGAATAAAGTCCCAGTCTCCTTAATCTCTCCCTGTAATCCAGATGCTATAAGCCAGGCAACATCCTTGTAAACCTTCTCTGATTCCTCTCCAACTTATCTAAATCCTTTCTATAATTTGGAGATCAGAACTGAGCACAGTACTCCAAACTTGGCCTCACCAATGCCTTAAACAGCGGCAGCATCACCTCCCAGTTCCTATACTCTATGAACTATGAAGGCCAGCATACCATATGCCTTCTTAACCACCCTTTCTACATGGGAATTCACCTTCAGTGAACTCTGTACCATAGCCCCTAGGTCCTTTTTCTCCTCTGTGTGCCTCAATACCCTCCTCTTAACTGTATATGTCCTATTCTGGTTATTATTACTGAAATGCAACACCTCACACTTGTCTATTTGGTTCGGCTGGGAGTCGGAGGAGGAGCTTGGAGAGAGTCGGGCTGTGAATCAGAGGAGGAGGAGCTTGCTGAAAGTGACAGGGTTAATTGGTCAAGGGGTCAATAAAAGGAGTGAAAGGGGAGGGAGTGGCCAGTGAGGAGTGGCTCAGTGAGTGAGTGGAGCAGTGAAGGAGTGAGACTTCCTGGCTTTGGCTTATCAGGCTTCGGCGAAAGCATGCAAGGAGAAAAGGTAAGCTGAGTTATTTGCCTTCATGTTCAGAGTCATGCCAGTAGGGTTAGTGCTCTGTACTGGGTGTCAGATGTGGGAACAATGGGTGACCTACACCCTCCCAAATGGCCACATCTGCACCAGGTGTACCGAGATGCAGTTACTAAGGGAGCGAATTAGGGATATGGAGTTGCAGATTGATGACCTGCAGCTTGTAAGGGAGAGTGAGGAGTTAATCGACTCAACTTTCAGGGCGATAAATATTCCAGAACCCATGTCAGGTAATTGGGAAACCGTCAGGGAGGGAAAGAAAAAAGCGAGAAAAATGGAGAGCACACCAGTGACTATCCCACTCAGCAACAGTTATGTTGTGTTGGATTCTGTTGAGGGAGATGACTGGACAGAAGATGGCCACGGGCACCAGGTCAATGGCAATGAGCCTGGCAGAGTGGTGCAAAAGAAAAGGAAAAGGAGAAATGCAGTAGTTATTGGGGACTCCATTGTCAGGGGTACAGACAGGAGGTTCTGTGAGCCAGATAAGTATACCCACATGGTGTGCTGCCTCCCTGGTGCAAGGGTACAAGATATCACAAATCGGGTCCAAAATATTCTGAGAGGAGAGGGAGAGCAGCCTGATGTCTTGGTACATGTGGGTACAAATGACATTGACAAGAAAAGGGAGAAGGTATTGAAAAGGGATTACAGTGAGTTGGGATGAAAGCTGAAAGACAGGAACGCTAGGGTGGTGATCTCGGGATTACTACCTGTTTCAAAGGCAAGTGATGAAAAGAATGTAAGGATAAGGAAAATGAACGTGTGGCTGAGGTGCTGGTGTATAAGGCAAGGATTTGGCTTCTTGGATCATTGGGATCTCTTTTGGGGAAGGCATGATCTTTACAAGAAGGACGGGTTGCACCTAAATCCAAAAGGTGTCAACATTTTAGAAAGTATGTTTGGTACAGCAGTGGGACAAGGTTTAAACTAATTTGGCAGGGGTATGGGAACCAGAGTGATAGGGAAAAGGGTAGGGAAGATAAAGTAATGGCCAGGAAAAGAAAAATAGGAAAAGTAATGTTGGGAGGAGAAAGTAAAAAATCAGATGGTGCAGCGAGTTTTCGGGTCAATGATAGTGTTAAGAAAATTACAAAGAAAAATAGTGGGCAGAAAAATCAAAAGAAAAGGTTACAGAAGTCACTAGATATTAAAAGGACAAAGAGCATGAAGGCACTTTATCTGAATGCCCGCAGTATTAGAAAAAAGTTTAGTGAACTTGAGGCGCAAATCGGTTCCCATGCCTATGATTTGGTAGCCATCACGGAAACAGGGCTACAAGGTGACCCTAAATGGGATTTAAACTTTCAAGGGTATCAGGTGGTGCAAAGAGATAGACAGGATGGTAAGGGAGGCGGAGTTGCACTCTTAATCAAAGATGAGCTCCAGGCAGTAGTGAGGAATGATATAAGATCTAAAGAGCATAATGTTGAGTCCATTTGGGTAGAGATAAAGAATAACAAAGGGAAAAAAATTATTGGTGGGTGTTATCTATCTCCCACCAAATAACAATAGTTTAGTGGCACAGGAAATAAATAGAGAGATAAGTGAGGCATGTAATAATGATATGGCAGTAGTCATGGGGGACTTTAACTTCCACATAGATTGGAAAAATCAATTTGGTTGTGGGAGTCTGGAAGAGGACTTCATAGAATGCATCCATGATAGCTTTCTTGAGCAGCATGTTAAGGAACCCACAAGAGAAAATGCTCTCCTGGATCTAGTGTTGTGCAATGAGATAGGTAGAGAAAATGATGTAATAGTCAGAGACCATCTGGGAAATAGCGATCATAGTATGAGTGAATTTCTCATTCAGATGGAAGGGGAAATAGATCTAAAACTAATATATTATGCTTAAACAGGGGTGACTACTATAGGATGAGGGAGGAATTGGGCAGAGTGGACTGGGAGCACAGGCTAATTGATGAAACAGTTGAGGAACAGTGGAAGATTTTCAAAGAAATATTTTGTAATGCTCAACAAAAATATATTCCGGTCAGGAAAAAGGGCAGCAAGAGAGGGAAAAATCAACTGTGGTTAACAAAGGAAATTAAGGAGAGTATAAAATTGAAGGCACAGGTGTACAAAGCTGCAAAGAGCAGTGGGAAACTGGAAGATTGGGAAAACTTTAAGACACAACAAGGGATTACAAAGAGGGTAATAAGAAATGGGAGAAAGGATAATGAAAGTAAATTGGCACAAAATATAAAAACAGAAAGCAAAATATTTTATAAATATATAAAATGGAAGAGGGTGGCCAGAGTTAACATATGACCCTTGGGGGATGAGAAAGGAAAACTGGTAGCAAAAAATGGTAGCATTAAACAAATACTTTATGTCAGTCTTCACGGTGGAAGACACGTCCAGCATGCCCAAGTGCGGAGTTAAGGATGCGAATGTTGGGGAGGGCCTTGATAAAATAGTTGTTACAAAGGAAGAAGTGATGGAGACACTAATGGGACTAAAGCCAGACAAATCACCTGGTCCTGATGATATGCATCCAAGGGTTCTGAAAGAAATGGCAGAAGTTATAGTTGATGCATTGATGATCATATACCAAAATTCCTTGGATTCTGGGCAGGTCCCAGCAGACTGGAAGACAGTAAATGTCACGCCACTTTTTAAGAAGGGATGTAGGCAGAAGACTGGAAATTATCGGCCAATTAGCTTGACGTCTGTAGTTGGAAAAATGCTTGAAGCCATCATTAAAGATGAAATAGTGAAACTTTTGGAACGTAAGGGTTCAATCAGGCAGACGCAGCATGGATTTAGAAAGGGAAGATCTTGTTTGACAAACTTGTTAGGATTCTTTGAGGATATAATGGGTGCGGTGGATAGAGGGGAACAGGTTGATGTTGTATATTTGGATTTCCAGAAAGCGTTTGATAAGGTGTTGCAGAAGAGACTGCTCAGTGAGTTACAGGAAAGTGGAGTCCAGGGAAGTATATTGGCCTGGATTGAAAATTGGTTGTCTGACAGGATGCAGAGAGTCGGGATAAATGGGAGTTTTTCAGGTTGGCAGAGAGTGGTAAGTGGGGTGTCGCGGGGATCAGTGTTAGGCCCACAACTGTTCATCATTTACATTGATGACTTGAGGAGGGGACAAAATGTGGTGTAGCCAAGTTTGCGATGACACCAAATTGCGTGGAAGAGCAAATTGTAATGAGGATGTGGAGAGTCTGCAGAGGGATATAGTTAAGCTGGATGAGTGGGTAAAGGTCTGGCAGATGGAGTACAATGTTAGTAAGTGTGAGGTTATCCACTTTGGTAAGAAAAATAGAGCTGAATATTATTTAAAGGGTGAAAAACTACAGCATTCTGTTGTGCAGAGTGACTTGGGAGTGCTTGTGCATGAATCGTAAAAAGTTAGGTTGCAGGTGCAGCAGGTTATTAAGAAGGCAAATGGAATGTTGGCCTTCATCGCTAGAGGAAATGAATTCAGGAGTAGGGAGGTAATGTTGCAACTGTATAAGGTACTGGTGAGACCGCACCTGGAGTACTGTGTCCAGTTCTGGTCTCCATATTTGAAGAAGGATATACTGGCTTCAGAGACGATCCAGAGAAGGTTTACTAGGTTGATCCCTGGGATGAAGGGGTTGACTTATGATGAAAGATTAAATCGTCTAGGATTGTATTTGCTTGAGTTCAGAAGAATGAGAGGAGATCTTATAGAAACATATTGGATTATGAAGGGTATGGATAGGATAGATGTGGGAAGGTTTTTTTGAGCTGGCCGGGGAAACTGAAATGAGAGGACACAGTCTCAAGATTCGGGGGAGTAGATTTAGGACAGAGATGAGGAAAAATAGTTTTTCCCAGAGAGTAGTGAATGTTTGAAATTCTCTAACCAGGGAAGTGGTTGAGGCTGCCTCATTAAACATATTTAAAATTCGGTTAGATAAATTTTTACATGATAGAGGAATTAGGGGATATGGGGAGAAGGCAGGTAGGTGGAGTTAGGTTATAAATTAGATCAGCCATGATCGTATTGAATGGAGGAGCAGGCTCGATAGGCCATTTTTGGCCTACTCCTGTTCCTACTTCCTATGTTCCTATGTTCCTATGTCTACATTGAATTCCATCAGCCATCTTTCACCCCACTCTTCCAAACAAACCAAATTCTCTGTAATCCAAGAAAATCTACCTCACTATCCACCACTTCCCCTATTTTCGTATCTTCCACATATTTTCTTACCCAGTTAACCACAGCCTCCTCTAAATCATTAATATAATTGATAAACAACAGCTCTGGTAGAAGTAAATATGCTGTCATCAGAAGTGATATGGCAAGATGAACCAGCATGACTTGCATTGTGAAAGGTGTGGCAGAAACTGTGCTAGTGTCGAAACTGCTTACTTGTGTTGCTGACTAGAGATTACGTCATTCATTCAGGTGCCTTGCCGTTCGGCATGGACGATCATGTATCTCCTTCCACCACGATATCTGACCCTCCAAATTGTAGTTCTTGCCTCCCCTGTTCTCCTTCCTTGACCTAAGATCGTAGTTGATGTAAAGTTCATGATTATACAAGGGAAAAATACTGAAGTGATTACCATTGCCTCCTTCAGTTGCAGTGTCCATACTAGACAGGTAACCCTAGGCATTGATCAGCAGATTCATCTGTCCAGCGTTTTTGATTTTACAACCGTAAATTCCAATTTGTAGAATCTGCTTGCAAAAACCATCTGCAGTCCATGGCTTGACATGTCCCTGAAAGGGAGGCTAAACAGCTTCTACACCTTGCCCAAGGTGTAGGCTATCATATGAAAGGAGCACCTTACTTCTCCTTTCACTGAGCAATTGCGTAGCACCGACGCCGAAAAATTAGGTACAAGGGGGTCAAGAAGCAACATGTCCAGAAATCTTCAGTGTTTTCGTTTAGGATTCATCTAACTGTGGCACATGTTTCACTTGCTATATTGATGATCTCATAGCAAGTGGTAGTGATCAAAGGAATCCCAGTGCCAGAATGAATGGAAGACCTTTATCTCAAACGTACTTATTGCTCACATGTTGCCCTAAATGAGTGGCATAGCAGGCTTGCTCAAAGAAGGATCCTCCCTTAGTAAGACAGCAGAGATCAGGAACAAAAAAAATGATGGAGAGGAATTAATTCAGTGGAAAGTACTTTGGATGGTTGTTGAAGTCCAGTGGGAGTCGAGGAGCATAAGAACAGCATCTGGTTATCTAATGATGGAGGAATACTTTTTCCCCATGGTGTCAGTGAGCTAATCATTTCGAGTTGCTGAAATAATGCACATTTGTCTCTAATACCTCATGGAACCGAGTAAAGGAACAAAATGGGACATTTCAGGCTGTCAGCTGATAGAGATTCAGACTCCCTTGATTGCATGAAACTGCTGCAAACCTTTACCTATTGAAGTTTCTGAATATTTCTGCATTCTTTATCTTTACATTTGTTGAAGATATCCCAGCTTCTGTAATGGGAACATCTTATTTCAATATGTTCAGTTGAACTGCTCATGTCGATTGCTTCCCTGCAGGCAGCTCACCCATGGCAACAAGGAAACTTCAAGACATTTTCCTCACAGGCAGTGCTCCTTTTCCTGCTACTTTCATGTGACTTCAAAATGAATGTCAGCTTGGCTTCCTTCAGTAAATGTTTGCTAAGTCAGATACTCCCGGTCTGTTGAGGAAAGCAAAACAGCTACAGAAAAAGACAAAAAAAAATACTGATTAAAAAGTCAACAAAGTCAAGCGGAGTCTGTGGAAAGAGGAAGTTGAGTGGCTGAGGAATTGTGGGAGAGAGAGAGAGACAGGTTAGTTTTAAGATGTAAAGACGGTCAGGTCAAATAAGATGAAGGGAATACTGCGCAGACAGGGGATTGGGGGTAGTTGTCTGGTCGAGAGGTTAATGGCAGTGGATGGGTAATGTTTGTCTGGGCAAAGGAGCAGAAGGTTGTTGAATGTGTCCAGCAGGTCTGGATGTACTAATGAAGAGATTAAAAAGAGGTCAATGTGAATGCCATGCAGCAGAGATGGCCAGTTCTGGTACAGTCAGTGCGATACTTATGGCAGAATTCAATATTGTTTCCATTCAGGACAATGCCGTTTCCCTAACTTTGGAGATACATTCAGAAGTAAACATCATAGACATCTCCGTGGTTTCATTCATTATATTAGTAAATAATTATACGAGGATAATTGGGATTCAAGCTGTGGTCAATTGCATTCAGAGTTCAAGGGCTCTATAAAACTTCGGTTTGAGCATACTTGGATTCAGGGTTGCATTCAGTTCCAGTCACCACATTAGAAGAAGGATGTAAATGCTTTGGAGAGGGTGCAGAAGAGATTTACCAGGATGGTGCTTGAATGGGAGAACATGTCATCTGAAGCAAGGTTGACCGAGAGCTAGGGATTTTCTCTTTTGGAGTGGTGAAGGATAAGAAGTGACTTTACTAAGATTATGAGGGGCTTAGATAGGGTAGACAGCCAGTACTTTTTTTTTTCCTGGGGTGACAATTGCAAATGCCAGAGGATGACTTTTTGAAGTAAGTGGAGGAAAGTTTAGGGGAGATGTCAAGTTTTTTTTACACAGAGTGGTGGGTGCCGGGAATGATGAATGTCTTGTACTGTGCTGTAATGTTCTATTTTCTGTATTCTAAGTTAGTGTCTATCCAAATTAATAAACAACAAAGATAGGCTGTTTCATTTCTGCATGATAATTTCAATCACAGAAAATGCAAATCTAAAGTCACAACAGAAGATTCTAGAACCACTCAGCAGATTTGGGGAGTCATAGAGTCATGCACAACAAAAACAGTCTATCAAGGATATTATGATCAATAAGCACTCATTTACAGTAATTACATTTTTTATCCTCCCTTCATTCCCATCAACTCTCCTCAGATTCAACTACTTACCCACGCACCATAAAACAGGAGCAGAAATGGGTTCAACAGCCCATGGAGTCTGCCCTGCCATTCAATCATGAGCTGATCCATTTCCCCAATCAGCCTGACTGCACTGAGGGCACTTTGCAGTGGTCACTTAACATATAAAGCAACAATGTCTTTGGATGCAGGAGGAAGCTGGAGCTCCAAGAGAAAATTCACAGTTCTCTTTGTTCAGACTCCATCGTCGACAGCATTGGAGGTCAGGATCGCACTCAGGTCATTGAAGCCTTGTAACATTGTCACTCCATGCATTGGATGAAAGGTCTTTGGACAGAAGCTCTTTTCTCTTCTTCTACATATTCTACTGTAATACATTAACATTTACATGGTCGCAAGACCAGCATAGCGTTGCAGTTAGCGCAATGCTATTACAGTGCCAGCGACCTGGCATCGAATCTAGCACTGCCTGCAATGAGTTTGCACATTCTCCTTGTGTCTGCATGGGTCTCCTCTGGGTGCTCCAGTTTCCTCCCAAAAACGTACAGGACTTGTAGGTTAATTGGGTGGCACGGGCTCGTGGGGGTGGAAGGTCCTGTTACTGTATGACTAGATTTAAAATTTATTTTATGCTGCCGTTGGAAAAATGGCAGGCAGATCGTTGAAGAGACTGCTGCTATTTTGTTGCTGGGGAGCTGGTTCCACCTTCCTGCCTATCATTCAAGATGGAGAGCAACAAAAGTGGGACTAATTTATTGGGGAGTCTGCAATCTCTCAAGGGCCCTGCAAAACATAGGAGCCGTCATCTTTGGCACAGATCCTGCGGTCACAGGATTTTAAAATAAACCACTGTCGGCTCCTTTAACAGGCTGGTGAATGACGTTGGGGAGCCATCGACAGTGGGATTGGGTGGTTGGATCCTGTGGGGAACTCTTTGTCCAAGAGTCCACACCAATGGTAGTGCCGTCAATTCAAGCGTGAAGACAAAGGCCGATCTTCCCAACGTTAGGAGGAACCTAACGTCAGCAAGGAAGTTCAGCAATTCAGATGGTTAGTGCTGTTTAGAACTGTCCCCTGCTCAGCTGTGACAATTTTTGTGAACAGCAGTTTGCCAGTAACATCAGTAGATGGCTCTCTGAATACAGTTAGGAATCAGCTGCTTCACCAGGCCGAGATTTTATCGTAATCAGCTTCAAGATGAGTGAGCAGTGACAAGTGCTTAGAAATTACATCCCCTAATGTTAAGAGTACAGATTCTTTAAATGTTGCGTGGTTAACTTGTAGCTTTGCACCTCCATTGACATTGCAGATGAAAAATTTTAGCCCAGCTGCCTATTGTTCTTTCCAGACCATGGTGATTAAAAGGCTGCCCTCTTTTCATTGAATTTATTGGTTACCTGGCAACATGGGATCCTGTCACTTACTAACAAGGAACAGGTGCAGAATCAGGGAATGAGAGATCGTTCCCGAAGATTCTTCGTTGTACTTTGAAATGCGATTGATTCGCACCTAATTTGTAGCATCCATGCCACATCTAAAACTGTTTATTATTTCTTATCTTTGTTCTTCTTCTTTTGGCTACCCTGTCACATAGGATAATGATAGACCCCTTCAGTCAGTTTGTGGGGTTTGATCTGAGGATACCCCACTCCTCAGAAAGGAACAGCATGTGCGTGAATGGATTTAGGTGAGGGTTGCTCAGGTCCAAACCCATCCTCTCGACATCCCCTCCTGGGTCCAATGGCATGGTGAGCTCCAAGGCAGCCGGGGGAAGTTCCATTGCTGTGAATGGCCAGACTAAGCTTCGGGGCGAGGGATGCCCTTTCCACGCTTGAGTGGCCGGTGACCCTACGAGAGGGTTTGTCTGCCCTTTGACAATTATCTTTGTTCTTGATATGGGGATAGTGCCGGAGGATTGGCGCATTGCGCATGTGGTTCCGTTATTTAAAAAGGGTTCAAGGAGGAAGCCTGGCAACTATCGGCCTGTAAGTTTGACGTCTGTGGTAGGTAAATTAATGGAGAAAATTCTTAGAGATAGTACTTATAAACATCTGGATAGACAGGGTCTGATCAGGAGCACTCAACATGGATTTGTGGGAGGAAGGTCATGTTTGACCAATCTGATTGAATTTTTTGAAGAGGTGACTAGGAATGTGGATGTTGTCTATATGGACTTCAGTAAGGCCTTCGATAAGGTACCACATGGAAGGTTATTTAGGAAGGTGCAGTCTTTAGGTATAAATTTTAAGATAGTCAAATGGATTGAACATTGGCTGAAAGGGAGAGGCCAGAGAGTGGTAGTGGATAATTGTCTGTCAGGTTGGAGGCCAGTGACCAGTGGTGTGCCTCAAGGATCTGTATTGGGCCCATTGTTGTTCGTTATATACATTAATGATCTAGATGATGGGGTGGTGAATTGGATTAGTAAATATGCAGACGATACTAAGATAGGTGGAATAGTGGATAATGAAGAAGGTTTTCAAGGATTGCAGAGGGATTTGGGCTGCTTAGAAAAGTGGGCTGAAAAATGGCAGATGGAATTTAATGCTGATAAGTGTGAGGTGCTTCATTTTGGTAAGAAGAATCAGAATAGGACATATGTGGTAAATGGGAGAGCATTGATGAATACAGAAGAGCAGAAAGATTTAGGAGTAACGGTACATCGTTCCCTGAAGGTAGAAACTCACGTGAATAGGGTGGTGAAGAAGGCTTTTAGTATGCTGGCCTTTATCAATCATTGCATGGAATATAGGAGTTGGGAGGTGATGTTGAGATTGTATAAGACGTTGGTGCGGCCTAATTTGGAGTTCTGTGTGCAGTTCTGGTCGCCTAATTATGGGAAGGATATAAACAGAGTGGAGAGAGTGCAGAGAAGGTTTACCAGAATGTTGCCTGGGTTTAAGCATCTGGAGTATGGGGAGAGATTGGACAGATTGGGTCTTTATTCTTTGGAGCGTAGAAGGTTGAGAGGGGATTTGATAGAAGTATTTAAGATTATGAAAGGGATAGACAGAATGGATGTGGATAGACTATTTCCGTTAAGAGAAGGAAAGATTAAAACAAGAGGACATGAGTTAAGAATTAAGGGGCAGAGGTTTAGAGGTAACATGAGGGGGAACTTCTTTACTCAGAGAGTGGTAGCTGTGTGGAATCATCTTCCGGGAGAAATAGTGGCGGCGGAGTCAATTGTATTATTTAAGAAAAGGTTGGACAGGTATATGGATGAGAAGAAGATGGAGGGTTATGGGCATTGTGCAGGGAGGTGGGACTAGAAAGGGGTGTTTGGTTCGGTGCGAACTAGAAGGGCCTAATGGCCTGTTTCCGTGCTGTAATTGTTATGTTACGTTATGTTATGTTATATCCATGATAAGAAGCATTCTGCCTCTCTGGAGTATTTTTATTTCAAAGGCTTTCACTTTCCACGAACTATACTGGTTAAGGATTGTCACATTAATCTCTGAGAGAGTCTGTTTGTAACAGAAATAAAAGCAGAAAATGCAGGAAACACTCAGCAGGTCAGGTAGCAACTCTTTGCACACATATCTGCTGTCCTTTGATTTGAGGTTTATTGGTAATAAAACACCTAGTAGAGTGAGAAAGGTTCTTCTGTCAACAGATTTTTGAGTTATCTCTAGCATTACATACAACCATGTAAAGAACACAATTTACAGAGTACAGGAATACAATAAAAAGGAAGATTAATTAGCACCAAGCATGGCAGCACGCGAGCACTGTTTTAGGGTTCATTCAGAGCCTGCCGGTTGTTGGGAAGAAACCGCCTTTAAACTTGTTGATGCTTGTTTTCATGCTTTTAACCCTTCTCCCCAGTGGTCCAGTGAGAAGTTCAAGAATTTCAAATTCAACATCTCCAAGGATCTATCCTGGAGCCTCCCTGTTGATGCAATCATAATGAAGCCTTAACAGTAGTTATACTGATACACAATCAATTATCCAAAGACTGAAGTTACTGGAACTGAAGGCTTTTATTAGCTGGAGACGGACAACATCCCTTTTCTTGCTGGCTCACAATGACCTGGGGTCGAACTGGAGGCAAGGTTGTGGCATGACAGTCTTTATGGGGGATGAAGGGGAGGAGTTATGAGCCGGCCGGTGAAAGCAGGGTCAAACAGAAATGATCATATCATTTAAAAACACAATAGTGGTTTCACCATATATACTTTGTGAGATATCTGAGGAGATTTGGTATGTCACCAAAGACTCCCGTCAACTTCTTTAGGTGTTCTATGGAGAGCACTCTGGCTGGTTGCATCACTGTCTGGTATGGAGGGACCAACTCTCAGGACAAAAGAAAAACTCCAGAGGGTTGTTAACTTGACCTGCGACATCACGGGCACCATCCTTCAGTCCATCAAGAACATCTACATGAGGTGGCGTCTGAAGAAAGCTGCCTCTATCCTGAAAGATCCCCACCACCCAGGCCACGCCCTCTTCACTCTGCTACCATTGTATAAAAGGAACAGGAGCCTGAAGACGAGCTTTATGTGACACAAGGACAGCTTCTTCCCCTCTGCCATCAGATTCCCCCGAATGAAAAATGAACCCCAGACACTGCTTTACTTAGACATATTGTTTCTGGCATTATTTTTTTTATTTTGTAAGGTGTTTTGACAATTCCGTTCTGGATTCTGATTCTGGGAGGAGTTGAGGCCAGGGATTTACGGATCCTTCAGTATGTTGGCTGCCATTCCGAGGCAGCAGGAAATGTAGATGGGGTCCATGGAGGGAGGAACATTTGCATAAAGTTTTGAGCTGCATCTTTTGATTCTCATTTGGTGTGATGACCGATATTTATGATGTTAATATTTTGCCAGTCAGTAGAAATATTTCATGTTAGTTCCAAGTGCTTCACTTCATTGTGACTGACAATTCAGTAAAACTCTAGTGGGGCACCCTCAAGACTTAGATGCTAAACTGGCAGTTTTTCTATATGTTTTAGATGCTTCACAGTAACATAATTCATTTTCAGATGAATCCAAATAATTTAAAAGGTGTACGGGAATCAGGGACTTAGTGAGCCCCATGCCAACCATTAGGATTTCCAAACAGTCAGATAGCAGATTAGTAGATTGTAACTGTAATTAATAAGATGCCTATATTTGCACTGACTGACACTTGAATACCATGAGGAAGTTTTATTAAAAGAATAGAAATGTAAAAGTGTTAAGTTGTGATCCAATGGGCGGAAACAGGTGCAGTAAATAGGTTTAGAATTCACACCATTAATGTGTTTCCGAGAATACATTTGCACAGGGAATTGTTCTGAAAAATCATAAAATGAGTCCCTTAAAATGGAGTGCACATCACTGACACACTAATATCTCAAATCAGTTATTGCAGTGACAATATTTAATACAAAAATTACAATGTTTAATCAAAGGCGAATGGAACATTTTTTTTATTATTTTGTGAGTTAAAGCGTCAGTGGTGAAGTTGCAATATCAATACAAGCAAAATATGTGGGAACAAAATCAACCAGACTCGGTATCATTGAGATGGTAAAATAGTATCTGACAAATGTTTTTAGTCTTCTTTGAGAAAGTATGTGACTGAATAGAATTGGGGATGATGCGGGTAAACCAGTATAGATAGGTTTTTATTGAAAGGTTTTCAACCAAGTGCCACGCGAAAGACGACTCCCACAAGACAAAGCTTCATGATGTGAGATATATTAGCATGGACAGACATTTGACTAACTTGCAGGACTTTTGTCAATGTGTCAAGGATGCAAAGGGAAGGCAAATGTGAGGAGAACGCAAACAATTCACAGGGAGACGCAAGAGTTTGCAGATGCTGGAAACCGGAGCAAAGGAAGAAAAAAAACATGCTGTTGGAACTCAGCAGGTTAAGCAGCATTTATAAATGGGGGAGGATCGAACGGCACTTCAGGTGGAGACCCTGCATCAGGAAGAGAGTGGGTGATAGGCGGATTGAGGCGTGGTGGAAGCTGATGGACAGAGGGAGACAGGTGGAGCTATGGGGAAGACGCAGTCCCTCGGGATTGGGCCGAGGAGAATTAAGGGTGAGACAGCAGATGAAGGGTAGTAACAGTGAACTCAAAAGCCACCAAAACTCATTGAAGTTCTGAAGAATGAAGGCCGGCCTTCCTAAAACGCATGAATTTCTTAAGAGCTTGACAGGGTAAACACTGGAAAGGTGCTTCCTCTCATGAGAGGGTCTTGGAGCAGGGGAATAGAAGCAGTTTGCATGTTGACTGAGGGGCTGAGAGGCATATTCATGCTCCCATTTTATGTTTTTATTATGAACCGTGCCTTCTTTCTCAATCATCTAAGATTTAGAGGTTGCTGGATATCCAGAGCACACTTTGGCTGAAGTCACCCGCTTTGTGTTGTGAAGTGAATTAATAAGTCTCCTTAGTAATTGAACACAGTTAAAGACAAATGAAAAGAAATGCCTGATGTGCATTGTAATTCAGGCAGAAATTCAAGAACAATAATCAAGGGTGGCTTGTCATTCCAAGCACCAAAAGATACAATTACTGATTGAAATTGGCATGACAGACCACGGCAACATACGATGTAATTATGTCAGTGATGTGCTGAATGCTACTAGCCCCAAGTGATATAATCTGAGCTGATCTTTTACTATATAATCATAGTTGGACTCCTTCATAGTCTGATTACAAAATAAAGTGTGGATGTCATGCAAATGAATTAAAATACTTCTTATTGATTATGTTTCTTTCTGCGATGCTGCTCATCTCCCTGTAATTTTTCATTTAGTGAATCTGTAATTATTCTCTTTGAGGTTCAAATGCACTGGTCTGTTATTCTAATAAGCCTTCTGATCATCTTAAATGTGTAAAGATCCATAGAATGCAGACTTAGATGTTCAGCAAAATTTAATGCCCGATAAATTAGGCTCAGAATCCTGGCTGTCCTCCATTGTTCTACCCTTCATTAAACTGAGGGATAGTTCCTCCTTCTCTTCTTGGTTCATCCATCCCTCTGTCACATCTGCACTTCTCGCCAACCTTCTCATTCAACTGCCCACATTCTCGAAATAAACAAATGAAGAGTCATTGTCACATCCACAGCAAATTGTACAACTCAACGTAAGTCTTTCCTGCTGCAACTTTCCTGGTACATAGATCAAACTAAAAATAATTGAAGTATAATTGAAGTACATAAGAAGAGAAATGAAAGATGTTAAATATTAAAAAAAAGAGAAAATACTTAAAAAAAAATATTTACATTTGACCCAGTGGTGCAATAAAATGTGCTGTCTCAGTAGACCAGGCAGATCTTCCTAATCGCTGTTGGGGAAATAAAAGCCATTTTCGAACCTAGAGTGACAAACTTCAGGCTCCTGTACTTTCTGCCTGAAGTTAGCAGAGGGAAGAGAGCTAATCCAGCTTGAGGGGGATTCTTTATGTTGCTGGCTGCCATCCTAAGGCAGCACCTCACATAGATGTCCTCGGTGGATGGGTAGTTGGTGCTCGTGATTGACTTGCCTGTGCTACTTGAAGAAGCCTTCTGTATTCCTGGTCATTTTGTAAACCAGGCCTGTCCACAGTACGCCAGTGCTCACATACTGACTGATCTGCACTGTCCCCCAGTCCAGAAACACATTTATTCTGTCTTTTCTTTTCAAATACCTTCAAGACTTTGCTTCCTTTCTCTGTCACCTCTTCATCCATGATCTTCCAAGAGCATATGCTCATCCAGTTCCGTTCTCCTGATCATGACCAAATTTAATGGCTCACTTTGGAAGCTTTCAATCCAACTGTGAGTGCCAAGGCTTTGGAATGTCCCTTTACCTTTCCACAATGCAGTCTTGGTGGGGGTGGGGGGGGGGAGAGGTGGGTAAATGGACCAGTGCTGGCTGAGCATCAGAAATGGGGAGAATACCATTTATTGAGAAGGAAAAGCAGAGGAGAGAATCCTACAGGATGGACCAGAAGAGAAGGTTTACAAGGATGTTGCCAGGCCATGAGGAACTGAGTTTCAGGGTAAGTTTAAACAGATTTCATCTTTATTCCCTGGATCATAGAAGAATAGATAGAGGTACAAAGAAATATAATGGGTATAGATAGAGTTAACACAAGAAGGCTTTTTCCACTGAGGTTCAATGAGATACAAACTAGAAGACGTGTTAAGGATGATAGGAGAGAAGTTTAGGGGGAATTTCTTAATACAAAAAAAAATTGTTGGGAGTGTGAAATGAGAAGTGGTGAATGAAAGCTCAATTTGAACAGTTATGAAAAATGTGGGCAGGTATTTGGTCTGGGTGCAGGCTGGTGGGATGAAGCAAAATAATAGTTTGTCCCAAAGTAGAAGGGCCCCAAGGGCCTATTTACTGTAATGTTCTATGATTTTATGGTTTGAAGATGTAGGTCTTTTGATGGCCATCTGCACCATATAAGGGAATAGCATGCTGGATAATCTCCTCTGCATCAACTCTCTTGCAATTACATCCTTCCAACAGCATACTGGTCAGAATTGTGTGTAGTACTCGCAGTGTGGCTTCACCAGTGTTTTTACACATTTGCACCATGAGTTTCTTATTCTTGCCATGGCATTGAATGTATGCTATTCTCCTGACCTTTTGTTGATTGAGGACAAGAGTCACTGTTAATGTATCAAAGTTCTTGTTCTGGTACAGAAAATTCAATCTCTTTTCATCATATCTTCTATCAGGTAGAGGTTATTTGAGAATAACATCTGCCATTATTTCAAACGGTGTGGTTCTGAATGATGCCATCACAAGGCACACATATTCAGTAATTCAAATAACTTTTATTTTCTCTCTTAAATCAAAACAACAACATTAATTCCCTAAGATGATCATTTAAATAAATCTCAGAGTGTGTCCAGAGAAATTTAATAGGTAGATGAGGTAGAATAGGCTCTTTCCCTGAGGGTAGGGGAGATTTATACAAGGGATCATAAGTTAAGGGTCCAGAGACAAATCACCTTCTAATTCACAATAATGGTATCCACATCCATGGTAATGTCAACAGAATAAATCCCCTTAGTTTTGTCAATTACTGCTCTGCTTCTCAAGATGGTGTCATAAAAAAAAAATCAAGGTCTTAATGTTGAATTTGGCCATCTCAATTTTTTTACTGGTATTTGATCAGACAAAGAGTAAGGACTTGAAGATGCACAGCAGGGAGCAAGCCATCCATCCTAACCAAATTGGCATTCTGGGGTAATCCCATTCGATCCACATTCTTCTGATGCTTTCATTGTCCATATATCTGTCCAAATGGCTTTAGGAAGGTTTGAAGAGTTAATGTTCACCCAGCTTAAGGCTGTGTGCACCCTAAAGGATTCAGGAAAAGAGGTGCACCTTGTTTAAAGAGGGAATTCCTAAGTACACTGCTCTAGGAGCTAATGGACGGCATGGTTGGCAAAGCAGTTACGCGATGCCATTACAGCACCAGTGATTGGGACTGGGGTTCGAATCCCATGCTGCCTATATGGAGTTTGTACATCCTCTCCCGTTTGTGTGTGTGTGTGGGTTTTCCCCAGGGGCTCCAGTTTCCTCCCACTGTAGGTTAATTGGGTGCAATTGTACTTGTGGGCTGAAGTGGCCTGTTATTATGCTGTATGTCTAAAGTTTTTTTTAAATCATTAGGTCTGTCAAACGTGGATTACTTCTGGGAATATTTCAGCTTTGAGAAAACGTAAAGTGAAAATTCTCCAATATCATGAAAAGCATGAAGAAATTAGGAGCAGGAGGAGGCCACTGAGTCCATTAAGCCTATCTCACCACTCAGTATGTTCATGGCTTCAATCCCTCTTCTATATCAGTTGCCATGACCCTCAATTCTTCAATTTTTTTCAAATATTCATGCATATCAACCTTAAATATATCTAATGACTAGGCCTTAACCAGGGGCATAGAATTCCAGATTTTCACCTCACTCTAAGAGAACAAATTTCTATGCACCTCATTTTAAATGATCAGCTCCTTCTTTTGTTGCCGTGTTCTTCTGTTCTGACTGTCCTACAAGTGGCAACACCTATCCTGTCAAACCCCTGTCAGATCTTTTATGTTTGGAGAAGGTCCCCACTCATTTTTCTACATTCTGTGGAATGCAAACTAAATCGCTTCTCTTGGTAGGGATAACCCTCTCTCCCCAAGAATGAGTGAGTCAGCCTACTTTGGTTTGCCTTTCATACTGTCCTTTATTAAGTCAGCTGAACAAAACTCAGTGCAATATTTCCGGTGTGACCTCACCAACACCCTGTACGACTGTAATAAAGCCTCCCAGCGCTTACACCCCAACCTCTGTTGGAAAAAAAGCCAACAGGCAGTTTTGCCTTCTTAACTTTTGCTTGAACCTTGCATTAGAAACCAGGATACCTCACTATGACCGTTCAGAAGAAAACTTGAAAAACAGTGTATTTATCTTCCCACCAGATCCACAGAACACGAAGAGTTCAGGAAACACAGGATAGATCACAGGTGCTGGAATCTGGAACAAGAAACAATTTGTTCGAGGAACTCAGCAGGACGAGCAACGTTAGTGGGAGTAAACGAAGTGTCAGCACTTTGGACTGGAACCCTTCATCAAAACTGAGAGTGCAGAGGGGAGACAGATGGTCTAATGAGGATGGGATGAGAAGCATTGGACCTGTGTCAGTGAGGGATTAGTGAGCCAGGGAGAGGTGAAGGATAAAGGATAGGTAGGGTCAATGAGACCAAAATAATGATTGCTTGAGCTGTTGATCCACAATTAAATAAACATTTGTCAACAAAGTAACAGATGTGAGTGTCAGAAGAATATTTTTCACTCAAAAGATGAATGATTTTCAATAGTAGTTACTGCAGTGAAGGCTGCAGTGAGATTAGGATGGGAATGGATAAATAATCAAAATGGAGATCATATGTGTATAAGGGCAATTGACAGCAATACGAGATGGAAAAAATGAATTAAAAATCCTGAGGGGCACAATCCCAGCAGCAATTGGTGCAGAATTTGTTTATTAATGTCACGTACCAGTTTACACTGAAAGCCTTCAGAACAGTTCAGCACAGGAACAGGCCCTCAGCTCACATGTCTCATGGTGCCCAAACTAAATTTAATCTGTGATACATGAAAGCCTGCAGACACGCTGATTGTAGTGAAAACACAGAAATTCTGAAGGAACTCAGCAAACCTCGTAGTGTCCATAGGAGATGAAGATATTTAAACAGCGTTTCAGGCCTGAGTCCATCTTCAAGGTCGAAGAAGGGCTCAGGCCCGAATCATCGGTTGTATATAGTCATGCCACATCAAAAATGTTCAGGTGCCTGTCTACATTTTGCTCATACCTTGATGATTGGTTCAAGCTTGAAATGTTCGTTATGTATCTTTATCTTTGCTATATAAAGGACACTGTTTGACCTGCTGAGTTTCTCCAGCATTGTGTTTTTACTTCAATCACAGTGTTTGAACTTTTGTGATTTACTCACTGGCATTGTATTGATTGGCCATGGACTTCGTTGGTCCCATGATTAATCCCATCATGTGATAGATAGATATTTTAATTAATTTACGAGATGTAGTTGACCCTGAAAGGAATTATATAATTTTTTTAGCCCTTTCAGAGGCCTTACCAGACAGTTACAATAGATGATCTGGAATCACACCGAGCAAGATACGAGTGGCACATGTGCCATTACTGAGATTAGGATTCAAGTCCAGATTTACTTTAGCATTTCAATTTATATTCTGATATCAGAAATTTCCAGTGGTGCAGTTAGCTTAGCGGTTAGCGCAACGCTGTTACCACCAGCATCACGAGTTCGAATCTGGCACTGTCTGTGACGAGTTGTATGTTTCACCCTTGCCGTATGGGTTTCCTCCAGGTGCTCCAGTTTCTTCTAGGTTAATTTGGTGAAATCGGGTGGCATGGATTTAATATGGCTGGGATTGGTGCCTTCCGAGCTGCATGTAAAAGTTTAAATTTTAACATTTTAAAATTAAAAATATCTTTTCAATTGGAACTAAAAGGTCTCTCTGCCAGAATGAAAATCTGCCATTTTGCTCATACCTTGATGAAGGGCTCAAGCCTGAAATGTTGGTTATCTATCTTTATCTTTGTTGTATAATGTACACTATTTCATCTGCTGAATATATCCAGAAGGTGCTGCATTATTTCAGATTTCAAGCATCTACGGTATCTTTTTTTTCATGTTCCAGCTCCGTGCAATGCGATTCAAGCTCTTACATCCAGATCAACATTCCAACTAATCCTAATCATCGCAGAACCATACGTCACTTCCCACAGTTCAGCCACTTCATTATCCAATAATCATTCTGTTTTTCGACACGAGTGGTGTCATTTGAAAACCAATGTCCATCTTTGCTAGTGTATTCTGGGATTTCCATTTCACAAATTTTCCACTTTGAGCTATCATCGGATTTATTTTCTTATCTCATCCAAGCTCTTATCCTTGTGTTATTCAGACATATATGGATTAGAAAAAGAGATGAAAACTTGTCAAGGAATGTTTCACTTCCATCTCCCTGACTCAATGAATTTGATCCAGTTGAACAGTTGTTGTACAAGAAACTTAGCAAACAGCAAGAGGCAAATAATTCTGGATCAGCCTTAAATGTAAAGGATAAGATTAATTGAAAGAATTAGTTATTAAATGATTTTATACTCACTGTAACAAAATTAAACAATGATACAGAAGATACAGAATTCAATAAAATTATGTTGAAAAGGCCTTTTTACTGTGGTTCTTGCTAAGTGAATTAAATTTTGATCTTTACAATTGTTCATTTAACGTAATTAACTCAAAAAGAAGAAAGTTAGTTTTTTTGTTTGGTTAGTCGCCAAAGTAAAAGATCTTATGACCCTTAATTAAATAATGTAGCTTGGAGTTCCTTTCAAATATATACCCAGAGACATGTGATTTGAACACAAACTAATCATGTAGTTCAAATAAACTCAAATTTGAACACGTACATTTTTGCAATTAACTAATTGCTGGAGGAACTCTGTGGGGTCAAACAAGACCCGTGGAGGGGAATGGACAGCTGACATGTTGGGCCTAAACTCTGCTTCAGATCAGCTGTCTATTTCCCTTGTGGATGCTGCCTGACCCCCTTGCGATCCTCCAGCAATTTGGAGATAAATGAGAGACTGCAGATGCTGGAATCTAGAACAAAAATTATCTAAATATAAGCATAATGCTGGAGAGGTTCAGCAGGTAAAACACTGCAATTAACGAAGCAGAGATAAAGATACAAAACCAATGTTTCAAGTACTCCCAAGTGAACCAACACTTCACTTGTGAATCTGCAGGAGTCATCTACTGCATCCAGTTCTCCCTTTGTGTTCTTCCTTACTTCAAAGAGTCTAGGCGCAGACTTTACCCTTTCATGGTTCACTTCATTCTGTCCACGTCAATGACAGGAATCTCCCAGTAGCCAACCATTTCAATATTATGCCCCTCTCCTGCACTGACATGTCTGTCCATGGCCTCATGTCACTGCCAGACCAAGGCCACCCATAAATATAACGGAGCCCACCTAATATTCCATCTGGACAGTCTCCAATCGCATGGCATTAACATCAACTTCTCTGGTTTCTGCTAGGCCACTCCCCATTCTCCCTCTATTCCCTATCCCTCCATCTTCTTTCCTCCAAATCTCTACCCTCTTCTCTCTCCATTCACAGAGCCATCTCCCCTCCTCCTGCTTCCAGGTGTGCCCTCCTTCCCTTATCCACAGATATCCTCTTGTCTGTGGGCCTGTGCCTCCCTCCCCCCCACCATTTTGCTCATACCTTGATGAAGGGCTCAAGCCTGAAATGTTGGTTATCTATCTTTATCTTTGCTGTATAATGTACACTATTTCATCTGCTGATTTTTCTCCTGCATTATTTCTACCTCAATCATGGTGTTTGTCAACTTTTTTGTTTTACTACATCTTCTGAAGGAACTTGGCTGGTTGAGCACATCAGTGGGGAAAAAAAGAATGACCTTACCTGTTTTCCCTCTTGCCTCTCCCTCCCTTTGTTGGGCACCTGCCCAATCATCTGCCTTTTCCTCCCAAACTGTCCACCATCCTTTACCCTTTCATGGTTCACTCATCTCCTGCTAGCCTTCATCCAACCCCTCCAACCCTCTCCTCATTATATTGGCTATCTCCTTTCCTGAAGGGGTTTCCACTTGAGATGTTGACAGTTCTTTTCTCCCATGAATGATGCTTGAACTGCTGGGTTCCTCCAGCAGATAATTTTCTTTGAATCGCCATATTGTTATTCTAGATTTCGCCATCTACAGACCCTTAGTCTTCAAAAGAATAATTCATCCAAATCCGTTGGCTCTTCTACCTCCTAGGCATTAGGCTGCAGAAGATGACCTCCATGGTAGTGATCTCAGGGATGCTGCCCATGCCATGTGCTGGAAAGGTTAGAAATAGGGGGATACGCCATCTTAACACATCGTGTGGTCGGGAGGGCTTCAGATTTCTAGATCACTGGGCTCTGTTCCAAGGAAGGTGGGATCTGTAATGATGGGATGGATTGCATATGGACTAGATGGGGATTCATATCATTGCCAGTAGGTTTGTTAGTCTTGTCCCAGTGTGTTTAAACTAGATTTGCAGCTGGAGGGGAACCAGTATGTTAGAGCAGTTGGTGAGAAGGAGGAGGATAACAGTCATGTGAGAAATGCCTGTATAGATAGAAATCAATGTGGTATGTGGTAGGTGCATTTATCTTAATGCAAAGAGTATTGTTAGAAAGGCTGATGAGCTTAGGGCATGGATTGACACATGGGATTACGACGCTATTGGTATTAGTAAGTCTTGGTTGCAGGAGGGACAGGACAGTTCAGGGTTCTGTTTCTTCAGATGTGATAGAGGAGGAAGGATGAAAGGGGGAGGAGTGGCATTGCTAGTCAGAGAGAAATGATGGAGCAAATCTGCAGAGAGACAGTAGACCGATGTAAGAAGCAGAAAGTTGTGATAGTAGAACATTTTAACTGTCCAAATATTGACTGGGACTCCCATACTGTGAAAAGGATGGATGGCTTGGAGTTTGTCAAATGTGTTCAGGAAAGTTTTCTAAATCAATATATAGAGGTACCAATGAAAGAGAGTGCAATACTGAATCTCCTATTAGGGAACGAGACAGGACAGGTGACAGAAGTATATGTAGGGGAACATTTTGGGTCCAGTTATCATAATCCCATTAGTTCCAAATTAATTATGGAAAAGGATAGGTCTGGACCATGGGTTAAGATTCTAAATTGGAGAAGGGCCCATTCTGAGAAAGGATCTCGAATGCACGGATTTGGATAACTTGTTTGTGGGCAAGGATGAGTGAGGCAAATTTTGAGAGTACAGAATTTGTATGTTCCTGTCAGGATCAAAGGCAAGGTTAGAAGGCTGAGGGGATCCTGGTTTTAGAAGAATATTGGGAATATGGTTCAGAAGAAGTGAGAGGTGTATAACCGGTAAAGGCAACATGGAGCAAATAAGGAGTATAATAAATGCAAAAAAATGTCAAGAAAGAAATCAGGAAGGCTAAAAAAAAGACATGAGGTTGCTTTGGCAGAAAATGTGAAGGAAAATCCTAAGGTACATTAAGAGCAAAAGTATAGATAAAATTGGACCTCTTGAAGGTCAGAGTGGTTTGCTTTTTGTGGAGCCAAAGGAGGTGGGAGAGGTCTTAAATGTTTTTTTTTAAATCAGGAAAGAGGCACAGAGTTGTGGGAAGTAGGGAAAACATGCAGTGAGATCATGAAAACTATACAGAATAAAGAGGAAGTGTTTGCTGTCTTAAAGGAAATAAGGGTGAAATCCCCAGGGCCTGACAAGATATTCCTGCAGACCTTGAGGGAGACTAGTGTAGAAATTGCAGAGGCTCTATCAGAAATATTTAAAATATCCTTAGCCACGGGAGTGGTGCTATAGGATTGGAGGGTAGCTCATGTTGTTCCATTGTTTCAAAAAAGCTCCAAAAATAACCCTGGAAATTATAGGCTGGTGAGCCTGATGTCAGTAGTAGGTAAATTAATGGCAGGTGTTCTAATAGATCAGATATAGCATTGTTTGGATAGCAAAGGACTGATTAAGGATAGTCAACATGGCTTTGTGCAAGTTAAGTCTGTTTAACCAATCTTATAGAATTTTTTGAGGTATTACCAGGAGATTTGATGAGAGAAAGGCTGTGGAAGTTGTCTGCATGGACTTTAATAAGGCCTTTGACCAAGGCCTGCATGGGAGGTTTAACCATAACCATATAACCATTTACAGCACAGAAACAGGCTGGTTTGGCCCTTCTAGTCTGTACCAAACATCATTGTGGTGATATGTAATTCCACCACTAGGTCACCAGGGGTCATCCCAGTGACCTTGTATATAAAGCAGTCCAGAGTTAAAGTCTAGCCTTCCAGGTTCATCTTGCAGAGAGACAAGACCTCTTAGTGTACATATTAGTTTATTAAAGCTGTCTTATACTCACACTGCTGGTGTGGTTATTGTCAGTACAATTTAATAAACTAATATGATAGCTATTAGGATGGAAGCTGCTTCTGCTCCAACGTACATTCCTGACCATCTGGAGACTCTTCCTGAGGAATGGAATCCGGGGACGACCAGCACGCACATGCATCCGAGGACAGAGAAGGCGAGTGACCACTGTACTGGAATCGTGGTGGAATCGAGGGAAGAGTACAGATGTATGATAGGGCAAGTAAGAAATGGCCAAGAGCCCTGCCTGCCAATGGGTTCACTGGTACAGGCACCGCCAACCCTAAACCCCAGTCTGATCAGAAAGGGGCCACTACAAGCGTTGATGGAAGGATCTCCACAAGTCGTGCTCTCAATCGCCACGTATATACAGAATTCCCGACCACTCCAGAGCCAGGGAAAGCAGATACTGCTACTGTCATTCCCCCAGCAGCAGTTTCCCCAGTACCACGGGGACCTGACGCTACCGCTGGGATCCCCCCGAAGCCCACTGCAAACGTCCCAAAGCCAGAGACACAGCCAACAGCCTCAAGCACCCAGGTTACTCCTCCAGTAGACACAAGCCCCACTTAGGCTCTATCAGCAGCTCCCAGTACCCCAGGGTCTACCCTTGCTGCACCTAAGGGACCAGAGACTGCGCCTTAGCCATGTGCTGCGACCAGACAGTCTGGAGCTCAACCTCAGAAATCCTGGAGCTGGCACGCACTTCGGCCACTGGCAGAGATGCTTTCTGAATTACGTGGAGGGTGCTGAGGCATCTATTAATGCTGCTGTTAGCGCAGCTGGGAGACCACCCTTACTCCCTTGTATAGGATGCTAGGTCCTACCAAAAGGCAATGAGCATTTTACAGAGGCATTACAGTGAGGGGCATAGCAAACTCCACTCCCGGTACAGGCTCTTGACCAGGTCACAACAAGTAGGGGAGTCTGCCAGAGACTTACTTTATACTCTCTTTGAAAGACCTGGCGAGAGGCTGCAAATTTAAAGCAGTATCAGGAGTATGCGGAGGACCTTATTAGGGAGAGAATTGTTGCGGGCATACGGTCCACTGAGACGAGACATCGATTGCTAGAGAAAGGAATGGTGGGGCTAGAAGAGGCAGAGACTATTGCAGAAGCTTTAGAAAGCACAAGGAAAGATTTGGAGGAGTACTCAGATGACCCTGGGGCTAGGACAAATGTCACACTGCTGAACTCTCTAGCCCCACGATAAGAAAAGTATGCTGCCTCACTGGAATTCACAGTAGCAGCTGCAGCACCTTGGGGGTGCAACGTGCTTTATCTGTGGACAAAGAAAACACCCAGAGCCCTCTGCCCTGCCAGAGAAAATGTCTGTTCCAACTGCGTAAAACGTGGGCATTATGCAAAAGTCTGCAGAAGCCCCAAGGCCACAGCCAAGGCCCATTCTCATGCTAATGAGAGGCGGAAAAGCTCTTCTTTCTCCACAAACAAACAGAAGAAGAAGAATGCCATGTGCAGCCGGCCATCTTGGACAAATGCTTCAGAGCAGAGGACACAGTCTTCAGGAGATGAATATGATGCCGAATACTATCGGATGGAAGGACACGAAGGACACGCCAGACTTGATTTCCTACCCATGAATCAAGCGAGTCCACACAATTTATCTGATGCTATTGTGTGCATCAAAATTAATGACGTGAGAGTAAATTGCTTCATAGATAGTGGAAGCACTGAAAGTTTTATTCACCAGGGGTTAGTCAACCGCCTTACCCTCCCCACACACCCGAGTGAGCACCAGATCCTGTAAGCAGCCAGCAGCCTTACGGCTGAGGTAAAACAGTTTTGGAGGGTTATTCTAGAAATCCAGGGCACAAAATACAAAGGGTTCAAATTACTCCCTCACCTCTGTGCCCTGGTACTATTGGGGTTAGATTTTCAGAGGCAGTTAGAAAGCATTACAATAGTGCACAACGGGCCTCATCCCCCACTTCGCCTTACGAAGTAACAACACTGCAGCCTGTCTGTCCTGAACATAGAACCCCCTCCACTGTTCACACACCTGACCCCAGAATGCTCACCAATAGCCACAAAGAGCAGGAGGTACTGCCCGAGGGACAAAGCCTTCATTAGGACAGAGGTCCGCAGGCTACTATAGGAGGGCATAATAGAGCAGAACACCAGCCCCTGGAAAGCCCAATTTGTTGTTGTAAAGTCAGGAGAAAAACAGCACATGGTAGTGGATTACAGCCAGACAATCAACAAATTTACACAACTAGATGCCTACCACCTGCCACGCATAGCAGACATGGTCAACAACATTGCGCAGTATAAAGTGTTCTCCACCATAGACCTGAAGGCAGCATACCACCAACTGCCCATTAGAAACAGCGATCACATTTACATGGCATTTGAGGCAGAAGGCAGGCTGTATCAATTTCTGCGACTTCCCTTCGGTGTCACCAATGGAGTGTCCCTGTTTCAGAGAGAAATGGAACAAATAGTAGATGAGTTCCAACTGAAAGCAGTGTTCCCCAACTTAGACAACATGGCAATCTGTGGGCACACTCAGGAGGATCATGACACGAATTTAAAACGCTTCTTCCAGGCAGCTGAGGAAAGGAACCTAACATACAACAGGGACAAATGCGTCTTTAGCGCCAGGAAGTTGCCAATCCTGGGCTACATAGTGCAGAACTGGATAATCAGCCCAGACCCACACGATATGTGCCCCCTCCTAGATGTCCCAGTGCCACACACGCTGAAAGCACTAAAAAGATGTTTGGGACTGTTCACTTACTATGCCCAATGAGTCCCCAACTACGCCACTTATAAAAGCCTCAGTTTTCCCATTGTGCCGAGCAGCCACCAGAGCATTCAGGGACATTAGGGACCATATCGCTAAAGCTACCATGCGGTCCATAGATGAGTTGATCCCATTTCAAGTAGAAACGGATGCATCCGATGTGGCTCTGGCAGCCAGCTTAAACCAAGATGGACGACCGGTGACCTTTTTCTCACGAACCCTACAGGGGTCAGAGGTAAGACACTCAGCAGTAGAGAAGGAGGCCCTAGCCATTGTGGAAGCACTGGCGACATTATCTGGTATGCAAACACTTCATCCTCATCACGGATCAACTGTCTGTGGCTTTTGTGTTCGATAACCAGAACAGGGGGAGAATTAAGAATGACAAAATCCTGCGCTAGCGAAGAGAATTGTCTACATTTAACTATAACATTCTATACCACCCCAGGAGACTCAACGAGCACCTGGACGCGCTGTCCAGAGGCACTTATGTCATCCTTAACCACACGTCCCAGTTGCAGAGCTTGCACAATGAGCTGGGCCACCCGGGGATCACTAGACTGTTTCACTTCATTAAAACCCAAAACCTCCCATTTTCAGTAGAGGAAGTCAGGTCAGTGAACAAGAGCTGCCCCATCTGTGTGGAATGCAAACCGCAATTTTACCGGCCAGACAAAGCCACCCTGATAAAAGCTACCAAACCTTTTAAGTTACTCAGCCTCAATTTTAAAGGCCCACTCCCATCCAATAATAGAAATGTCTATTCCCTAAATGTAATAGATGAATATTCCCGTTTCCCCTTCGCAATCCCATGTTCTGATGTATCGGCAGCCACTGTTATAAAATGACTCCAACCCATCTTCAGCATATTTGGGTACCCGAACTACATACACACAGACAGGGGTGCTGCATTCATGAGCGTAGAAGTACAGCAGTACCTGCATGAGAGAGGGATTGCTACCAGCCGCACTACGTTAGAATCCTAGGGGGAATGGACAAGTCGAAAGGGAAAATGTCACTATCTGGAAAACGGTCCTCTTGATTTTAAAAGCAAAAGACCTGCCTGTTACTAGATGGCAAGAAGTGTTGCCAGAAGCCCTACACTCTATACGTTCTTTGTTGTGTACTGCCACTAACATGACCCCACATGAACGTATCTTTTCTTTCACAAGGAAAGCCATGACGGACACAGGTCTGCCTAAATGGATGATGACACTGGGACCTGTTCTCCTCTGGAAGTACTGCAGACCCCACAAAGTGGACCCACTGGTGGATCAAGTGGAGTTGAGGCACTTGAACCCTCAGTACGCCTTCGTCACATTCCCAGATGGAAGAGAAGACTCGGTGGCGACCAGGGATCTTGCGCCGGCCGGACGTGTGAACAATGCGGAGGAAACACAGATGTCTACAGATCAACAAGGAACGCAGCAGCAGTCACTAGAAAAGTCATCCATCGAGTCACCCCAGAAAATATCACCACCTTAGACTTGATGGCAGGACCTAATCCCATACAAGAGTATCCCAGCCCACACGGCCACATGACCAACCAGTACTTCCCACTCCCACACCTCCACCAAGAAAGGCCGAAAGGAAGACCACACTCCCCACCCCATACCACTACCGAGAAGGTCCAGAAAGCAATGGAAGCCACAAAAAAGTTTGGACATGAACTTATAAACATGGGAAGGAGGATGGGGGTGGGGGGTGGTGGTAATAACAATTTCTCTGCAAGACGAACCTGGAAGGCTAGACTGTAGCTCTGGGCTGCTTTATATATTTACTTATCATCACAATCTTCTCCTACCTAGTCCCATTGAACCTCATTTGGCCGATAACCCTCCACACCTCTCCCGCCCATAAATCTTTCCTTCAATATTAACATCGATCTCACTTCTACCACCACTGCCGGAAGTTCATTTCATAACCCCACCACCCTCTGCGTGAAGAAATTTCCCCTTATTGTTTCCCTTAAACTTTTCCCATTTTACTTGCAATCCATGCCCTCTTGTTTGAATCTGCCTGTGATAGGACAGATTCTATCACCAATGTGTATATATACAGATTGCAGTGTAGGATGACTGTGATTGGCTGAGAGTGTAGCCACGCCTACTGGGAGGTCTTAAAGGATTGCTCCTAGTCAGACCAGGTCATTCTGGACTGGTCGACCTCCATGTGATATACTCCATTCTTTTAGTTAATAAAAGCCTTGGTTTGGATCAACAAGTTTTTGGTCCTTTCAATGCATCATCATCAGATGCAAGGATCGACAATGAGATAGACAATAGACTCGCCAAGACAAATAGCGCCTTTGGAAGGCTACACAAAAGAGTCTGGAAAAACAACCAACTGAAAAACTTCACAAAGATAAGCGTATACAGAGCCGTTGTCATACCCACACTCCTGTTCGGCTCCGAATCATGGGTCCTCTACCGGCACCACCTACGGCTCCTAGAACGCTTCCACCAGCGTTGTCTCCGCTCCATCCTCAACATCCATTGGAGCGCTTTCATCCCTAACGTCGAAGTACTCGAGATGGCAGAGGTCGACAGCATCGAATCCACGCTGCTGAAGATCCAGCTGCGCTGGATGGGTCACGTCTCCAGAATGGAGGACCATCGCCTTCCCAAGATCCTGTTATATGGCGAGCTCTCCACTGGCCACCGTGACAGAGGTGCACCAAAGAAAAGGTACAAGGACTGCCGAAAGAAATCTCTTGGTGCCTGCCACATTGACCACCGCCAGTGGGCTGATAACGCCTCAAACCGTGCATCTTGGCGCCTCACAGTTTGGCGGGCAGCAACCTCCTTTGAAGAAGACCGCAGAGCCCACCTCACTGACAAAAGGCAAAGGAGGAAAAACCCAACACCCAACCCCAACCAACCAATTTTTCCCTGCAACCGCTGCAACCGTGTCTGCCTGTCCCGCATCAGACTTGTCAGCCACAAATGAGCCTGCAGCTGACGTGGACTTTTTACCCCCTCCGTAAATCTTCGTCCGCGAAGCCAAGCCAAAGAAGAAAAAGACACTCCCTCACTCTCAATGGAAAAAGCCTAGCCACATTGACTCTATCCATCCTCTATAATTTTGAATACCTCTATCAAATCACCCCTCAACCTAAGATTGGACGTCTTGTGAGCGGTGAAGTATGTTTTCAAAGCTTTTAGAGGGATCTGGAAAAACAGGATGAAAAATAGCAGATGGAATTTAATGTAGCCAAGTGTGACGTGTTGCATTTTGAAAGGACCAACCAAGAAAGGACATACACAGCAAATGGTAGGGCACTGGGGAGTGCTATAGAACAGAGTGATCTGAAAATACTATGCATAAATCCCTTAAAGTGGTTTCAAAGGTGAATAGAGGTATAAAGAGAGCTTATGGCATATTCGGTATTGAGTGCAGGAGAGGGGATATTATGATAAAATTGTGTAAGACATTTGAGAGGTGAAATCTGGAATATTGTGTGCAGTTTGATCACTTAACTACAGGAAAGATATCAATAAAATAGAAAGAGTGCAGATAAGATTTACTAGGGTATTTCCCAGAGTTCAGGAACTGAGTTACAAGGAAATATTAAACAGTTTAGGACTTTTTTCCCTTGAGCGTAGAAGAATGAGGGGAGATTTGGTAGAGGTATTTAAAATTATGAGTGGGATAGGCAGATTAAATGTAGTTTGGCTTTTTTCCCATCGAGGGTAGATGAGATATGAACCAGAGGACATGGGTTGAGAATGAAAGGGGAATTATGCATCTCCGGTTTCGAACCTGGATCACTGGTGCTGTAAACTCCTCGTGCTTAATCATTCTACCCAAGTTCTTTGGGACACTTCAATTTTGAGCAGTGTTATGGTGCTGCGGGTAGTGGAGCTGTCCCACAACACCAGCAGCTCAGGTTCAAATCTGACTTCTGTGAATCATATTCTTCATGAAACTATGCAGGTTTCCTTTGGCAACTCGAGTTTCCTGCCACATCCCAGAGACATGCTGTTAGATTAATTAACCTCTGTAAGTTACTGATAGTATGTAGTTGGCCTGTGGCTATGTTGAGGTTAAGGGATATTAATGGCCATGTGTGAGAAAATAGGTAAAGGGGACATAGTTGTGGTGTGGGATTAATGTGATTGCTGTGAGAAATGGCAGCAGAATAATGGGATGAATTGCATCTTTATAGGTTAGAAGGAAATATAAAGGAGACAGAATGAATGCAATTTTTTTGTTGCTAATTTTGAAAGCAAGAATCAGGGGAGTTAGAATCAAGAATTATCTGAGGAGGTTTCCGTCTATTAATTCATCCACCATAATTTAGTGTTGTGCCACTTTTGCTAATGACGTGTAGCCTGTTTTCCCACAATGTCTTTATTTATTTTCTCCCAGAATAGATAGAACGAGATTGGAAGCAAGTTTCCTCAACTGCTTCTAAAGAGATTGTTGTCCTACATATCACCAATAGTTTTAAAGTCTACTGAATGCACTGTACAAGAATTTTTTTCTCTAGTTTGCTTCCTGAAGTAATAGATAACTGAACACAAAGATCATTTCAGATTTTCTGTATTATGTAGGAAGTTGGAGAATCATTTAATTAATTTGTGGCAAATTTAGCATGTTAATAGCCGAGTGATGCTGACCTAAAGCTGTTTTGCCGTTTCATTCTCATTTGAACTCAGCATCTGATGCCTCTCGTGTCAATGTTCAACAATAGTTGACCAGCAATGATGGATTTCCATTTGCCCTATCACCGCTTTTCCATGGTGGCAACGTCCATGTCCATCACTGGCTGCACCGAGATCAGCAGGAAAGAGGTCCAAGGGCAATTCATGGTTTTGTGTGCCTGAAATAGACAAAATATGACAGGAAATAATTAAAAAATAAGTTATATCTAAAAAATGGCATGTGATAAGAAAGTATTAAGGTAATTTAGTGATCACCAGGCCAAAATCCATAAAATGCAACCAAAGGTATTCAGGAAGCAAAATCTTTGTTATCCAGTGATATTTTTTCACGGTGTTCTTGAGCAGAAGTTAGCAAGGTATCATTCCCATGTGCATGAAAAATGTTCACAATTATGAAGAGCAACTTGTTTTCCTCATTGGCAATCCAATCTATTGCTAACGTGATATTGAAAATGATCTGTTCTCATGTTAATAAAATAGATCATACATGTCCCTATAATTGTTGCAGATCGAGCATAATTTCAGTTCAACTGTGCAATGTATTGTACATTTTATCTGATAACAAATTCTTATCTCATCACATCAGCTCATATCATAATTTGCAGATTAATTAAGTCTCATTTTCCCATGGCAATGAGTTAAAAGAATATCGAAGTTAACGTCAGGGGCTAGAGGAATTGTGAGCATTGCAGGACCTGAAATAAATCCAAGCAAATCAGTGCTATTCTCATTATAACCATCCCGCTAACCAGATAACAAGTAAGATGTCAGGTCATGGCAACGGGTGAGGTCATAGCACTCTATCTCTTATGCAAATGGCACAGATGTGCCCAGGGGAAGGGCCATTCAGTGTGAAGCTATCGGGATTATGGTCTGAAATTTCCCCTCTCATACCAAGCACACAAAATTGGAAAATTTATTCAGATAACACCTACCTTGAGAGAGCTGCCAGCAGAGTGCCTAAGTAGTATCAGTTGCATTAGTGTAAAGTCGTACACTGGCCGTAACCTGGGTGAGTATTTTTTTATGCCAGTGTTTGATGTTCCACAATGTGGTCAGAACATAATGCTAGGCTACACAAGATAAATGACTGAATAATCTAATATATCAGAATTGAGGTGAATCGTGGACTACTTAGCAGTAATGAAGATTTGCAGTGCATATTATGTCAAGTGGAAAAGATGAGCATTAAAAACATAACAATTATGTTCCCACATACTAAGAATAATTTGCAAATCGGAGGCTGAAGCATCATGTTTCTTCTGTGATGAGTTAAACTCCTCTTAAAGCTGAATTTAAATTTTACCAAACATAAATGATTCAGTTTAAATAGTAAACCAATTCCAATTCTCCAGCAAAAATTATTGGGAGCATTGGGAGCACCACTTGACATATTCCACCAATTAGAGCATACTTTCTCTCTCTCTTCTCTCCATGGGCTGCCCACCATCCACTTCCCGATGCATAACTCAGCGCCACTTCCAAATGAGTATATTCAGGGGGCATGCAATAATGGCATAAGTGGGAGAACGAATTAATAACTGACTTTAAATTTAATTTTTTTTAAAAAGATAATAACTTTAGTAGCTTACCTGGAAAGTTTTCAGTATGGCTTCAAAGAATGGGAAGGCACAGATAAGTAAGAAAACAGTTGAAAAGAAAGTCAGAAAATTGTAAGAGGCTGGGCCTATCTTGATGTTGGAGCCTCGGGCTCAAGTTCCTCCTCCTCCTCCTAGATCAACTCGAGCTTCAGTGGCCCACATATAAGTGACATCGGCACCATCTCTCCACTGATCTGGAGAAGATGGCGCCAGAGTCCAGAAGAGAACAATCGATCTACAACTTCTTCAAGAACAAGCACACATTCGCAGAACTGAAGAGGGGAACAGCTGAATCGACTAATGCCAGCAGCATTCGGAGGCAAAGTCTGAAGTTCATGGGAGAAGAGGAGGAGGAGGAGGAAGAGGAGGAGAAGAAGAAGAAACCACTAACTGCTATAAAGGGTAGAACCCTATGGCATGTTACGGCATAGCAAACATCTATTTTGAATCAAGTGCAATCAAATAATAAGAGAACTGATATCCAATTTGTATGTTAATACACAATTTGAATATGTTAAAGGGGAAATAAGAAATATTAAAGAGGAATTTAAAATTTATACTCAATAAAGTTAAAGTTTTAATTGAAGAAATTATGCAAGGGAGCCATGATGAAGTGGAACAATCCAAAGTTTCAGTTTAGGAAATGGATGACTCTGTTACGTCATGGGACATGCAGAGGAAAGAGCTTTCACCAAAAAGTGATATACTATAAAATCAAAGCAATAGATAATAATGTGATGATTGTTGGGTTGGTTGGTTGAAATTTTTGAGGGCTCTAACCCTGTACAATTTTTTACAAAAATGGATCCCAGAAGTTCCGAGTATTTTCCAAATGGAATTGAATTGGAAAGAGCACATAGGGCCAATAGAAAGAAGCCTGGACAAGCCAGGCTGTTCTGATTAGGTGTTTACATTATCAAGATAAAGAGATGATACTGTGAATGGCTGTCCGGAACACCCAAAAATAGTGGCTAAAAATGGTATATTTTTTCCATGTGGATATCCCTAAAAATAAATTGTTTCTTACTGAATTTTTGTAGGGAATGTTTTTACCGGAGAGTGGGTGGGGGGTGGGAGTAGGGAGGAGGTCTTTTCCTTTTCCTTCTGTAACTATGTGCCACCTTGTGGTGAGGGCCAAATCCCATAAAAAAGAGTGGGGTAATACTGGCCTTTTTTCAGTAGTACTTTTTCTTTTGGGTTTTTTTTCATCTTTTCCTTCTTTTTCTCTAACTCTTTATTTTCTCTTATTTTCTTTTATTTGGCAGAGATGTCAAGTGATATTGATAGTTTTAGGATGCTGTGGGTCCAAGAGGAGGGGCAAGGGGAGTTCTAATTTTTTTAAAGGTAGAAAAATGGCTGTTAGTGGGACATTAAACTTTGTAAGTTTTAATATAACAGGGCTTAATAATGATTAAGAGAAAAAGGGTGTTAGCTTATATTAAAAAAAATGACAGTTGATTTTTTTTGCAAGACACTCATTTAACAGAAGGAACTTCAGAAATTAAAAAAAATATTAGATAGGTCAATTGTTAGACTCAACATTTAACTCTAAAGCAAGAGGAGTTGTGATATTGATTAAGAAGGCTTTACCTGCTAAAATTAAAAAGGTGGTTATGGAACATGCAGGGAGATTTATTTTGGTTCATTGTTAAATTTATTCTGAAATATGGACACCTATGAGTATTTATGCACCAAAAGTAGATGATGAAGGTTTTATTCATTAGTTTTATGCATTTAGTTGAAGCTCAAGAGATTTTAATAGGAGGTTATTTAAATTGCTGTCTTGACCCAGTGTTGGATAAGACGGTAAGATCAGTGTAAGAGCAAAAGCAGAAAATATGACTTTAAGTTTGATGGAGGTTAATCCAAAGGAAAGCTACTTATTCAAGAATAGCTATATTTTTAATATCAGCATAATTGAGAAGAAAAACTATGCTTACAGAGCATAAGGTTAGGATGCTATCTGATCACTCACCACTTTCGATGACATGTTTTGTTCCTGAGAAAGAAAAATCAGATTATAGGTGGAGATTTATTTCTATATTGTTGAAGAGGGTGGAGTTTTGTGATTTTATAATGAAACAGATTCAAGATTTTTTAGAAATAAATTCTAACTCAGTGGACAATAAATTTGTTCTTTGGGAAACTTTAAAGAATTATTTATGAGGTTAGATAATAAGTTATACAGCAAAGATTAAGAAAGATTATATGAAAGAGGTTGGCAATTGGAAAAGGGAATAGAAGGTTTGGAAAATGATTCACAAAGACAGGTTTCTGATGAGAAAAGGAAGAACATAATATATAAAAAAAACTTGATTATAATATGATTCAGACTTATAGAACAGAAAACAATTAATTGAGGGAACTGAACAAAGGTATTATGAACTAGAAGAAAGGGAAAATAACGTTCTTGCTTGGCAGTTTAAAATGGGACAAATGTCCAGAACAATTAATACTATTAAAAAGAATTCTAAGAAGATTACTTATAAACCTCAAGAAATTAATGATATATTTTAAGATTTTGATTTTAATTTATATAGATTTCTGTGTACTAGTGAGGAAACTAAAATTGAGAAATTTTACCTCAAATAAGTTTCTCTAGTTTGAATTATCGGGATCAAATAAATGTAGATGATCCTTTTACAGCAAGAGAAGTTAGTGAAGTAATGAGTTCATTGCAGAGTTGTAAGTCACTAGGTTTTCCACCTGAATTTTAAAAGAAATTTTAGGACCTTTTAATACCTCCTTTTATGGAGATTTTAAAGCAAGTGGCAGATGCCCATTTTCTACCGGAATCTTTTAAAAATGCAATTATTAGTTATTCCAAAGAAAGATAGAGATATGTTAAAGCATTTATCTTATAGACCAATATTATTACTGAATGCAGAGTATAAAATTATTGCTAAAATTTTAGCAAATAAACTAGCTAACTATTTTCCAAATTTAATTCAAACAGGGTTCATTAAAAAGTGACAATCTGTTGATAATGTTGCTAGATTGATTAGTTTAATTTATTTAGCCCAGAAAAAGGGTGACTTAACTATGGGAGTAGCTTTAGATGCAGAGAAGGCTTTTGAAAGGGTAGAATGGAAATTTTTTGTTCAAAGTATTGGAAAAGTTTAGCTTTGGACCAACATTTATAAATTGGGTTAAAACTTTACATAAAAATCTGTCTGCAAAAGCGGTGAGTATTTTCTACTTCTTTTCAATTGATTAGATCAAGTATCACCAGATTTCTTTACTTTGGCAGTAGAGCCTTGAGTGGAGTTAATAAGACAAGATTTTAAAATTAAAGGTATAAAGCTTAATCAAGAAGAATATAAAATAAATTTGTTTGCTGATGCTTTGGTTTATTTGACAGATCCTCTGAATTTGTTGCATCAATTACATCTAAGAATGGAAGATTATGGTAAAGTATCTTGTAGAAGATTAATTGGGACAAATCTGAAATTTTGCCCTTAGCTAAGGGTTATCAATGTAGAAAGGCAACTCAATTTAGGTGGCCAGATGCTGGATTTAATATTTAGGTATTAGGGTTGATAATTATTTAAATAATTTATATAAACTGAACTTTTACCATACTTAATAAAATTAAGGAGGAGTTGAATAGGTGGAATAAATTAGCAATAACGTAAGTAGTTAGAGTTAATTGTATTAAGTTGAATATTTGTTTCCTATAGTTCAATATATTTTTCTTTCAATCCCTATCTCAATTCCTCTACAAATGTTTAAGGACTTGAATACCACTGTTAGAAAGTTCTTATGGAAAGGGAAAATGGTGAGGGTTTCTCTGTAAAAATTGAGTTGGAAGTTTGAATTAGGAGGTTACAACTTCCCCACTTTAAGAATTATTATAAGGCAGCTCAATTGAGATTTATTGTTTGGTGTAAATAAAATTCCTCTTTGGGTTAATGTAGAACTTAGTAAAATTGAAGAAATTAATATTCAGAATCTTATTTACAAGTGGAATATAAAATTGCTAGAGGGAAGCAGAGACACTTCTGTTTTGAAACATTTGATTGAATTATAGAATAAAATTGATTATGAAATAGCTGTGAAAGGTTTAATTTCACAAAAAATGTGTTTACATCAAAATAGATGTAAACACATTTTCTATGGATAATAAATTCTTGAGGGCTTGAATGTGGATGGGCATTGAGAGAATAGAGGATTGTTTTGAAGATGGAAGCTTTATTACATTTGAATGAATTAATAATAAATTTAATGTGCCAAATAATATTTTTCCTGTTATTATCAAATTAAGGCTTTCAGAGTGAATTGGAATTATTGATTTTCAATAGTAATGTAAGTAAATTTATCTCTGTAATAATGCATAATTTACTTCAAAGTAAAGAAACCCTCTAAAATAGGGGTGTATCAATCAAGATTAAGATGGGAAGAAGATTTAAATAGACAAATAGATGAGATAGATTGAATGCTATTATATGTACAAATAATATGACAAAAATTATTAATGTTAGATATAAGTTGGTCCAATACAATTTTTTAAATCAGTTATACTTAACTCCTCAAAAAAAATGCACCCTATATTATCAGATTTATGTTTTAGATGTGGTCAAGAGGTTGATAATTTTTGCATTCTACTTGTAAGTGTCCTAAAGTTAAACATTTTTGGTTGGAAGTTGGAAAATGTTTGGAATGAATAATGGGGCATAAGTTCCATAGGATCTGAGGTTATACTTGTGGACAATATTAGGACTATAAGAGACTGAAGTAATACTGAAGATTTCTGGAGAACGTATGCACACTCTCAAGTAGGTGTTAATTGAACTGACACGATAAAATTAATGGACTGGAGACACTGGCTGTTGGAAGCTCTTTTCAAGGGTTTTGACGGAGTGCACAGAAAGTCATTCCTGGGTTTTGTTCATCTAAGACAACAACTTGAGCAGAAGGATAACTCCTGTTTGCTGAAGAAGGTGGGGGTTTTGCAAGTGAGAGAGTCACATGGGCCTGCTGGAAGTTTCAGATGGAGAGAGGGAGAAAGGAAGAGAAGAGAAGCCCTCTCATCTTGTGTGTGTGTGACACTGAAAAGCAGCTGAAGAGCTGGTTGAAACTGATGAAAAGTTCCAGAGCGGCGGATGGCTGGAAGTGCTATCTGTCTGATGTTTCTCTTGGAATAAAAGGAACAGAACTGTGGTGGCCTGAAAGAAAGAGGTTACCCTCTGGAAAACCTTGATGAGGCAAGTTCCATCAGCGAGACAAATCTCTCTCTCCAATCCCTACAAGAACCTTCCTGAGCGGTAAACATTTCCCTTTGGAGCATCAAAACCTAGTGAACTTTATACAGGTTAAATTCTATGCACAGTATAAGAATTGTCTGCATCCAGAGAACTTGGAAGAAGGAGAAGTGAGATTGAACTGTGAACCAAAGACTTTTCTTAAATTTACACACACATCACATACACGTGTGCTTAGAATTAGAAGCGGGTTAATTTGGGTTAGATAAGTATAGAGTTAAGTTGAAGTTTGATTCTATTTTCATGCTTAAAGTTGATTAAAAATAACTTCTGTTTTAAAAACCATTTGTCTTGGTGAATGTTATTGCTGCTGGGTTTTGAGGTTCTTTGGGCTCGTAGAAAGATAATAACTGCAGAAATTGCAACCATGTTGCTCATGTGCTCATAGATTTTGTTCAATATTTCTACTTAATGTGGCAAGTAACAAGATTAGAGCTTCCAGCCAAATTCACTGTAATTCAGTGTACAACACTGAATTAAAAATGTAATAAAATCATACAACACAGAACTTACAATTCCTCACATCCCTGTTTTCAAACTTTATATATATTACCCTGCTTTCCACTACCCTTTCCCACATCACTTCCTTCTCCTAACAGACAGCTATATTTCTTAGCCATCTGGGCGGCACGGTCAGCACAACACTATTACAAAGCAGGTTTGAATCCAGCACTGTCTGTTTGGAGATTGAATGTTCTCTGTTTCTGCTTGGGTTTCCTCTGGGTATTTTGGTTTTCTCCTACCCTTCAAACCATATGGAGGTTGAAGGTTAATTGGCGTATTTGGGCAGGGTGGGTTCATGGGCCGAAAGGGCCTGTTACGGTGCAGTATGTCAAAGAGAAAATGTAATAAACCTCTGACAACAGCATATAGTGACATTTTATTAATTATATATTTGCATACTAAAAAAACATGTTAACATTAGTGACTTTATATTTAGCCAAATATATTTAAGGACTGTTTGTTTCCTGCTGTTATTAGACTCTGAAATAGACTTTTCATTGGTAAAAGATAGCATGCTTGCACAGTTTTAGCTATTTTTCTCTATAGCCTGCACTTTGTATTTTTAACAAGACATCCTGCATTTTTTCTTTATATTACGTCAACTGCTGTAGTTAAATATGTGTTGACATGCCTGGATAGAATGCAAAACAATGCTTTTCATGTAAACTGATAAGCATGAGAAGAGCATTTCAATTCAATATATATATATTTTTTAATCATCTGTACTACAACATAAACTGAAATTTTACAATTCAGTCATAGTGGCCCTGATATCCACATACCCAAACATTTGATTCATTCCTTAATCCAGAGTGTAAATTGAGGTTCTGAAGAGCAAGCAGGGGTTATGGCCAGATCCAGGAATCTGGAGTGTAGTTATAAAGCAGGTAGACCAGGGATCAGGAACATGGACTTGTGGTCAGAGCTGGTGTTCAGAATAATTGTTCCTCCAATTTGTGAGTGGCCCATCTGCTGCAACCCTGAGAAATTCCCATTGGCCAACCACTTCAGTTCCACACACCATTGGTGCACCGATATGTCTGTCCATGGCCTCATGTACACATTTCTGCAAACTGGAGGAACAACACCTTATATTCCATCACAGCAGTCTCCAACTGGATGGCATCAATATCGACCTCCAATTTGTATGCACTCCCTCTCCGTGACTCTCTAATTCACTCATCTCATTTCCTCCACCATATACCCCCTTCCCTTCCTTTTCCTATCAGAGCTATCTTTTCTAGCCCTCTGCTCTCTCCCCCATCATATCTCAGTTTCTTCCATGACACCTGTAACTACTTATTATGTACCACGTAGCCTGTGGTCCTCCTGCAACCCCCCCCCCCCCCTCCACTTCCATGCCCCATCTGCCTGACTGTTGGAATTCCTGAAGAAAGGCCGGGTGCCAAAATGTCAACTGCCTTTTATCTTCTATGGATGCTGCATGACTGCTGTGTCCTGTAGTAATTATAACTACATGTTTTAAACAAAATATTCCCAAGCATAATATACTAAATAATAACTAGCAACTTATTGCTTCCCAAATTCTCTGCCTCGAATCACTCCTTTCACTTAAGCTTCATATGGGCACTAGACGTTAGTTCTGGTGAATTTTTGAGGTCAGACTATTCCCTCTTACCTTTCATCACTTAATGGCTTTTAGTTCACTCAGTTCAGCTGTCTGATAGAGAGTCAGTCTCTCTCTGGCTGCAAAGTGGAATGATGCTGGTCCATTGCATCTTCTACTTCACAGTGCACTGCAGTTTGATCCCTGTTCTTGCCACTCAGCAGCTCCTTGAATATGGGAGCCCTGGTGTTTACTTTGCCCTTTTCTAGGATATCCGACCCCCTGTACCACAACACCGCTATCCACCCAGATTAAAATGGCTTCATTGCAGCTCCCTGATTTAATATTTGTATTAACTGAAAAAAATCACAAGTCCTGGCATCCCACTTTAATTGGCTGGGTAGTGTTCTGGGATACAAAGCCGTTTATGCTGTTTGCACTGGGCCACCTTTAAACCGGGACACTGACTGATTCTCCACTGAAAATAACTCAACCCCGGAGATAGGAGAGTCTACCTTCGAAAGGAATGGATGGACGTTGTCCTTTTTGCAATGTTTTAAGCAGCATGACACATTGACAGCTGATGCTGGGGATATGAGTAGGGGTAGAGGCCATCATTCCCCGTCATGTTTGGACGTCATTTGATGCCAGCATGCTGATTGTTTTCCTTTTCCACTGGAAGCTTAACCGGTTAATTCCTGGGATAAGATGCCAGTGGTAAAGTGGCTACAAATTCCACTGCCAAACTGCTCCTTCAAACTTAGAGAACTGCATATAGAACATAAGACAAGACAGCCCAGAACAGACCCTTTGGCTTAAATATTTTGCCGACACTTACAAACCCTCACCACAACAACTGAGCCTTTTCTGACCACACACCCATGACTCATACGCTAAAGACTCTGACACGTCCCTTGGTCAGAGAAAGCAAGGTTATTATCTTTACTGTGCACTGAATCAAAGTGTTGATCAAGGACTGTTCGACAGGCTTGAACATCTCATTCTGATCTCCATGTTTGGTCAATTTTGCTCCCTTGTTGGAGTTTCCAATTCCTTCTACCCAAGTATTTCACTGGCATCCAAGCACAGCATTTGCTGTACCTGCTGCCCTTCAGCAGAGTAAATGGATATGCAGCTCTTGCCTACAAACACTGTGACTCCAATGGCTGAAAAATAGGTTTTACCATCATTATGACGCTGTGAAAGGTATATTCTTCATTGACTCTTCAACTCCATGATCAAATGAAACACTTTTCCATGCATTTTCATGCAATGCACTGGATAAATACAGCAGGGTACATAGCATCAATAGGAGGTACATTTCTTAAAATTTAAATTTAATTTTCAATGAAAAAATGTAGACATACAGCAACGTAACAGGCCATTTCGGCCCATGTATCTATGCCGCCCAATTAACATACACCCCTGGCACTTTTCGAATGCTGGGAGGAAATTGGAGCCCCCAGGGAAAACCCATGCAGAAATGGGGAGAACGTACAAACTCTTTACAGACAGTGTAGGATTCAAACCCTGGTCCCGAATGGTGGAGCTGTAAAGGCGTTGCGCTAACCACTACACCAATCGTGCCACCCTCAGGTAATGTGTGTGACCTGCTGAGTTTCTCCAGCACTTTTGTATATTGCATTTGACTGAGCATCTGCAGATATCCTTATTGAACTCCAGGTAATTTCATACTATTGCACACCATTCATTTTTCTTGGAACTTTTGCAAGCATAAGCTAACTCTAAATTGTTTGCTCTCTTGAAATGTCCATTCCCTTCAGATCTCCTCTGGCTCCATCTACCTCGGTGCCAGTGTATCGCCCCTCTCTTGAGATCACTTTGTTGCAGCCTCATCATGCTGTAACAGCTACCAACTTTTCATCCTCTATGACTCGGTGTGAACTGCAACTCATAGTCCCAGCATCATGTCTTGTCCTCTTCACGTTCCTTGAGCCCACCTGATCAGTGGCCCTTAAGTTCAAGTTTATTTATCATCCAATTATACAAGTACAACCTGACAAAACTCTATTCTCCAGTTCTCCGTGCAAAACATCCTAACAGACAACCAGACACAACTCGCATACAGAAAACAAGACACATGCATGGCAAGTATTCATATACAAAAATAAATAAATATTGTTTAATAAATAGTAGATTCTCGTATGGTTAGTGTGAGCAGTCCCTTTGGTCATTCAGCATTTTTACTGCCCATGAGAAGAAGCTGTTCCTCAGCCTGGTGGTACTGGCTCCAATACTCCTGAATCTCTTCCCTAACAGGGGCAGCTAAGAGATGCTGTGTGCAGGGTGGAAGGGATCCTCAAGGATTCTGTCCGCCCTCTTCAAATAATGATCTCGGTAAATCACATTGATGGGGGAGGGAAACCCATATGGTCATCTCCTCCACTCTTATGTTCCTGTAGATTGACCACCCATCCATTTCTTTACAGCAACTGTACCACACCATGATGCAGCCGGCCACGACAATCTTGATAGAGCTCCTATAGAAGGATGATATAATGGTGGCTGGTAGCCCTTCCCGCTTCAATCTTCTCTGGAAATGCATTTGTCCTTGTGTTTTCCTGACAAGTGAGAAGACCCTCTAGGCCAGAGTTAATGAACCTCACAATGTGAGTGACTTCAGAATCTCATTGTTATCCAATGCTGCAATTTTTTGCCATATACAGTGATTTAGTTCAGGTTACTTGATCCATTAATGTCTCTGATGGTAAGTACATAGACTGATGCCATTACCTCAACAGGTAACTCAACCCATCTATTTCTATAGGTAACCTAATGGTATCTTTTAACATTTTAACGATACTGCATAGTAGAAGGCTCTTCCAGCCCATGGAGTGCTTGCCACCTAATTACATCCAATTAATCTACCACGCCCCGTATGTTTTGGAGGGTGGGATGAAACTGGGGCACTGCGGGAAAACCCACGAAGGTCACTGAGAGAACGTACAAACTCCTTGCACAGCACTGAATTTGAACCCACGACACAGATGCCGTTTTCCATTGTGTTAATTGCTATGCTAACTGTGCCACCAAGTATATTACGTTTAAACCCTGGAGAGACCCTCTTGCACATATGGTTTATGCTGTCTCAGCAAATTAATACTCAAGATGATTTCAGTAGGGGAGGAGTCATGTGATACAGAGGACATAGGGTGCGGGGTCTTAAACCTCCTGGGAAAATAGAAGAAAATTATTATTTAGCTAAAGAAAACAGATTAAAATACGAAGGAAGAAGATAAGAATAGTCCATTTGCTTTTTAAAATGCCTTTGAAGAAAGGAGTTGTTGCTGCTAGAGCAGATAAAGATGTTCCTGGATATGAGAAGAGGCCTTTGAGGTAGAAAAATCCCAGATCTGGAGTGACAACTAAAGTCCGTCAGAGAGTTGAGTTGCTGGGAGCAGCAGCGATGGCGACCAGCCTTTCGGTTGGCGAAGCTGGCATCGCGCCAAGGACAATAGATTCTTTAAGCAAGGTCAGAGTGTCAAGTTCTAGTGAGATGATTCATTTCAGCCGTGAATTATCAAGTGTTGCAGAACAAAGACAGACAAGATTTGGAGAGGCTGCTTCAGTCGATGAAGATGTTAAACAAGTTAAATATAAAACTAAGGCTATACAAAAGGATAAGCAGGACCCTGATGGGGAATTGCAACAGATGGTATGGGAAATGTGGGATTATATCAAAATGATGTGGAAATAGATTATTTAAGATCTGAGGTTAAAGATATGAATGAAAACTATGAGGAGTTATCAACAAATATGATGGAAGAACCACAGAATGTGGAAAATCAGAATATTATGAAAGTTTATGAAAAGGGTAAACATAAAGGAGAAGCTGAAAAATTTAGAGTCTGAAGTTAAGGAAGAAATTGTTGAGAGGAAGATAAATTCTGAAAAAATTGTAAGATGGAAAATTTTAGTAGGAGAAACAACAGTAAATTGTTGGCTTGGAGGCAGGAGAAGAAAAGCACGACATGATTCAGTTTCTCCAAGGATGGATACCTCAGGTTCTGGGGTAAATCAATTGGAAGGTCCAACTGAAATTGAAAAAGCACATAGAGCCTTCAGACCACGACTGCAATCAAATGAGAAACCTCACTCTCTAGTAATTGTGTTCAAAATATCGAGACAAGGACAAGATTCTAGCCTGAGCAGCAAAAAAAAAAGAATAAAGAAAACCCCTCTTGAATATCATGGTTTGAAGGTTTTCTTTTATCCAGATATTACTGCACAGCTGTTGGCTAAGAGGAGACAGTTTAATGAAGTCAAGAGAAGTCTTTGGGAAGAAGGATACAAGTTTACAGTACATTATCCAGTGACGATGAAGTTCGTATTACCAGATGGCAAAAATAAATTTTTTATAGATTACAAACAGGCATCAGATTTTGTGGAAACTTTTGCTGAGTAAATGTGAAGAAATTATATGCAATGAGACAATGGACTAGTAAATTATAGACTCTGTTCTGATTTAATACCTGGGAGGTGAAGGGTGCCGGATTCCATCGTTCGCTGTTCATGGTCTCGTTTGTGGCAATGAGCCACATCCCATACAATAGAAGGGGGCGTGGTGCTTTTTTCCTTAGCACCAATGGGGTGGGGGGTGGGGGGAGAGGAAGTTCCACTATTATATATCTATGAATGGCGTTGTATTGATGTTTTATTTTACTTTAGAGAATTGATTCAATATTGAATATAAATTGGTGGAGAAATGTGAGGTTTTTAATTAGGATTGGAATTTAACATTTAGAATTGATTTAAAATATAAGAAGTCCATTTGCAATCGAAAAGCACATAGAACTCTCAGACCTCGAACAACGTAATCAAATCAGATTTGGTGGAAACTTTGCCTTTTAATAGGCAGGCTAACTGAAAAAGAACTATTTGGAATGGGGCAATGGACTAGTAAATTAGAGACTGTTCTGATGTAATATTTAGGAGGTGAAAGGTGCCGGAGTCCGCTGTTTAAGGGCTTGCTTGTGGCTATGAGCCACATCTCGTATGGAGGTGATATATTCCTTAATGCCATAGAGGGAGTTCTATTATTAGTAAATATATGTTTATGAATGGAATAAAAGAAGAATTTTTTTTAGAAAAAAAAAGATTTCAGTATATATTTTGCCCAATAGCTTCTCAGTTTGTTGCAGTGTCAATACGTGTGCAGATTCTGGCGTCTTCAATCAAGTAGGGTGTCGCTAATGCACTATTGCAAACTTCCTCTGCAGGAGTTCAGTGCAACTTGGATGAATGATACACCAACAACAACCTCACACTCAATGTCACCAAAACCAAGGAACTGATAGTTGACTTCAGGAAAGGAAAACCAGAGGTGTACGATCCAGTGATGATTAAGGGATTGGAGCTGGGGAGGATGAGCATATTTAAGTTCTTGGGAGTCATTATCTCAGAGGGTTTTTCTTGGATCCAGCACACAAAAGGCATCATGAAGAAAAATGGACCACGCTTCTAATGCCTCAAAAATTTGGAGAGGATTGGTATGACATCAGAAACCCTGGCAAAACCTTCCCCACCATCAAGAACATTGATACGATCCCAAAATACAGCAGCAATAGATATTCAACAAGACAAAGGGTTACTTAAACAAAAGTTGCTTTTAATTATCTTTAAACATTAAAACAGGATGATATTTTAACTTATTACTATTAATTTAACTAAGCTAACTTAACCCCCTTCTAATTCTAAGTGTACATATATGTAATGAGTATGTAAGTTCAGAAAGGTTCTTTGATTCGCAGTCCAATCTCACTTTTCATTCCTCCAAGTTTACTGGTTGCAGGCAATTCTTATACTGTGCACAGAATTTAACATTTATGAAGTTCACCAGGCTTTGGTGGTTGAAAGGTAAATGGTTACTGCTTAGGAAGGTTCTTGTTGGTTTTCAGAGAGAGATTTGTTGTCCATTGGACACCCAAAACTGATTCCTTGTAACCAGCCACTTCAGTGTCTTGCCGAAGAAATTTGCCTCATCAGGGTTTTCCAGATGATAACCTCTTTGTTTCAGGTCACCACAGAGTTCCTTTATTTTCACTTATTTCAAGTGAAACATTAGGCAGCCAGTCCTCTCCTCTTGCATGAACCACAAGAGCTTTGACCAGGCTGAACTAAACATTCACAACTCGTCTTCCAAATAGGGTTTTCCACAAGCTTGCCAACTTGTCCTGTTCCAGTCCCAGCTGTTGCTGAACAGTAAAACTGTAGAACTAAATCCTCTCTCTCTCTCTCTTTCTCTCTCAGAGAAAAGCCAGTTTTACTCTCTCTGCTTGCAAAACCACATGTCCTCTAGAACAGCAAGTTCCATCCAGACAGTGCTGTGGCTCCGATGAGTTCTGTGGCCTTTTTGTAAACAACAATCCATTAGTTAAGTCTCTTGGGCACTCTCCAAAGCTTTTGCAAAGGTTCTTGGCACCGGCATGTCTAGCATCAGCAAAGTTTGAATATTTTAAATAAGATCTGTTTTAAAGTGTTTGTATGCGACCTACACTAAACGAACCTGTCCCAATTTATCTCCCAAAAACATATCAATAATCTGTCACAGCATCTACAGGGAACACTGCCATCGGAGACCACTGATCATCAAGGATTATCACCACACAGTACATGCTCTGTTCTTGCTGCTACCATCAGGGAAGAGGTATAGGTTCCACAAGACTCCTGCCACAAAGTTCAGGAACAGCTGCCACCCTCCACCATCAGACTCCTCAACACCAAACTCTTTTGCACTTTATTGATTTTTTGTCTGTACTGCATAGTCAGTTTGTTTAAATATCTTTATTTGTTGACATGTATATGCTGTGTACATTCTTCCTCACCCACAAAAAAAAGTATCTTCAGGTTGTATGTATGTCATGTAGTCTGATGATAAATCAGAAATCTACAGGATGCCGAGTTCTAGCTCTTTGCCTGATGAATCCAATATATGATATCCATTTGGAACCCTTCTGCATTTCTTCCCCTCCTAAGATAAACAAGGACCCTTACCTTTACTGAGAGTTGTATTCTTGAGAAAGCTACATGCATAATATTCCCCTATCTGGTGACATTTGCAACATTGGGTGGCTGCTCTGAGGCCATGAAACTCATGTCAGGATTTCTTGAACTTAACCATATAGCATATAACCATATAACAATTACAGCACAGAAACAAGCTATTTTGGCCCTTCTAGTCCGCACTGATCCAAGTACCCTCCTCTAATCCCACTTACCACCACTCTGCCCATATCCCTCCATCCCTCTCCTATTCATATACTTATCCAACCCTTTTTTAAATGACACAATTGACCCTGCCTCCACCACCTTTCCCAGAAGCCCATTCCACACAGTAACCATTCTCTGAGTAAAGAAGTTCCCCCTCATTTTACTCCTAAACCTCTGCCCGTCAACTCTCTACCCATGACCTCTTGTATCCATCTCTCCTACTCTTAATGGGAAAAGCCTTTCCACATCAACTCTTTCTATCCCTCTCATTATCTTAAGCACCTCTATCAAATCCCCACTCAGCCTTCTACGTTCCAAGAAATAAAGACCTAATTTGCTCAATATTTCCTTGTATTCCAGATGCTGAAACCCAGGCAACATTTTTGTAAATCTTCTCTGCACTCTCTCTATCTTGTTAATATCCTTCCTATAAATCAGTGACCAGAACTGCACACAGTAATTTTGGCCTCACCAATGCCTTGTACAGTTTCATCATTACTTCCCAACTCCTATATTCTATGCCCTGATTTATATAGCCATCCAAGTCAATGCACAAAAAAAGCCCAGTCTGCCAGAGGATGTAATTTTATGTATCTATTCTAATGATCACTTGTTGCTGAACACGTTCTCCCTGTCTTCCCTTCCATGCTGTCCAATCAATCCCTTGCTCCTCAGCCTGGCAAATCGCCCACTCCTTTTTTTTATTAAGTCAATGACTCTGTTCCATTCTGAGAATCTGCCAAACCTGCTATGGACATGCAGTGTCTTTGTCTTTCAGCCAAAAGCGTTATCAAGACCTGAATTAGTTGGCTTGAGATTCCATTTCTAGGAAAAGCTACCCTGGCTGATTGATTACAAATGCACCTTCCCAGCAATTATTCCTTAAAAACTATATATATACAATGAATTGCAAGGATACATTATTGGACAATGCTTTTCTGTGGTTATTCTGCCTTATTGGGCACATCATGACTGACAGCTCCCACCTGTAGCTGCCTGCGTTGAACTGACAGCTCAGTGAGTCATTCTCCCAGTTGAAGTGAAGTGATAGCACCAGCCTCCTGGTGAGAAGCTGTGAGGAGAAGGTGAGCAATCATCAGGCGCAAATTAACCACAACTCAAATAATCAGTTCATGTTGTCAGAGCACAGGACTGAAAATGACAGGCAATGTAGCACTGAAATGATCTGCAAGTTCATGACTACTGGCAGATTTGTGGAGTTTTTGGGCTAACAGTTCATAGATACCATAGAACCTTATCAGAATCAGAATTTATTATCATGAACAAGTCATGAAATTTGGAGTTATATTACAGAACATCATGGAAATTGCAGCACAGAAACAGGCCCCTTTGACACTTCTAGTCTGTGCCAAGCCATTCTTCTGCCTAGTCCCACTGACCTGCACCCAATCAATAGCCCATCCATCTCTTATGTCAATCAGACAATTATTTAAGTGCTCTTACTTGTGTACTTTATTGATTTTCATTTTGCTCTCTCTGTATTGCACAGTTCAGTTTGTTTACATTTGTTATGTTTACAGCTCTTTGGTTGTTTACATGTTTTATGCTGTGTACAGTTTATTTTTTGCAGAGCCAATTAGTGGAAATTTTTCCGCGCCTGCAGGAGAAAAAGGCATCTCAGGGTTGTATGTGATGTCATGTATGTATTCTGACAATATATCTAAAATCTGAATCTGAAAACTCCAAATAACCATTTAACTATATAACCATTTACGGAGCAGAAACAGGCCATGTCGGCCTTTCGAGTCTAGAACAACTCCACTAGCTCAAACCTCCCACTCTCCGCCAATAACCCTCCCACCCCATCACCTCCATGTACACATCCAACCTTCCCTTAAATGACAGAAGGGACCCTGACGCAACTATCTCATTTGGAAGATCATTCCATTCTGCCACCACTCGCTGAGTGAAAAAGCCTCCTCTTAATATTTCTCCTAAAGTGTTGCCCCCTTACCCTTAACTCATGGCCTCTTGTTCCAACCTCCCCTGACCTCAGGGAAAATTGTTTGTTTATGTCTAGTCTATCTATTCCTTTCATAGTTTTAAATGCCTCTATCAAGTCCCCTCTCAGTCATCTACATTCCAATGAATAAAGTCCCAGTCTCCTTAATCTCTCCCTGTAATCCAGATGCTGTAAGTCAGGCAACATACTTGTAAACCTTCTCTGAACCCTCTTCACCTTATCTATGTCCTTTCTATAATTTGGAGACCAGAACTGAGTACAGTACTCCAAACCAGGCATCGCCAATGCCTTAAACAGCTGCAGCATCACCTCCCAGCTCCTATACTCTATACTATGATTTATGAAGGCCAGCATACCATATGCCTTCTTAACCATCCTGTTTACATGGGAATCCACCTTCAGTAAATTCTGTACCATAACTCCCAGGTCCCTTTGCTCCTCTGCGTGCCTCAATGCCCTCCCCTTAACTGTATATGTTTTATTCTGATTATTTTTACTAAAATGCAACACCTCACACTTGTCTAAATTGAATTCCATCTGCCATCTTTCAGCCCTCTCTTCCAAACAAACCAAATCCTTCAGTCATCCAAGAAACTCTACCTCACTATCCAACACTCCCCATATTTTTGTTTCATCCTCATATTTGCTTACCCAGTTAACCACACCCTCCTCTAAATCATTAAGATAAATGATAAACAACAAAGGACCCAGCACTGATCCCTGAGGCACCTGCTTGTCACAGGCTTCCAACCTGACGTACAGTTGTCCAACATGTCTCTCTGCTGTCTATCTCCCAGCCACCTCTGAACCCATGTCACAATCTCTCTACTAATTCCTAGTGATGGAGCCTTCCTTATTAACTTTCCTTGTGGAACCTTATCAAAAGCCTTACTAAAATCCAAATAGATCACATCAACCACTTCATCCAACTTTTTCATCACTTTCTCAAAAAACTCAACAAGGTTCGTCAAACATGACGTTCCTTTTACAAACCCATGCTGGGTGCCTCTAATCATCCCTGCCTATCCAGATATATATATACTACCTCAAAGAATACCCTCCATAATCTTACTCACCACCAAAGTCAAACTTACTTGCCAATAATTACTTGGCCTACACCTACTGCCTTTTTTGAACAACGGAACTACATTTGCAACCCTACAATCCTGTGGTACCACCCCCTCCTCCAATGAACTTTGAAAAATTACTGTCAGTGCCCCCACTATTTGTTCCCTGACCACCCTTAAAGTCCTTGGAAAGATCCCATCAGATTCAGGAGACTTATCCACCTTAATTGACCCTAGAAACTCCAAATCCCTCACTTTACTAATCCCTATCCTCTCCATAACTAATCAGGCAAAGTTCTTTGCCTCTCTTATCTCGAATAGCCCAATGCCCCTTTCCCTTGTGAATACAGATGAGAAAAAAATTGTTCTATATTTCTCCCATCTCAAGCGGTTCCTGTCATGGTTCATCCAGTGGACCTATTCTATTCTATCCTTAACCCTCCTTTTACTGTTCACAAATCTGTAAAAACCCTTAGGATTTACCTTTGCCTTATTAGCTATGGACACCTCATGGCTTTTTTTTGCCTTTCTAATTTCCCTCTTAAGGATCTTCCTGCAATCTAAGTAACAGCCATACATCTCCTCATTCCCTTATTTTTTAATATTTGGCATAGGTCTCCCTCTTGTCCTGAACCAACTTATTAATTTCACCAGAAAACCACGGTTCCCTCAAACCTTTAGTCTTCCCCTTCGGCCTGATTGGAAAATAAGGATCCTGTACTCTCAAAATCTCACCCCTAAATGCCCTCCAAATTTCCTCTACATTCTCTCCGGCAAAAAGATCAGCCCACACAACTCTCTGCAAGTCCTTTCTCATTTCTCCAAATCTGGCCTTCCCCCACTCGAAGACTTGTAACCTCAGACCCGACTTATCCCTTTTCATCATTAAGCTAAATGTAATGGACCCATGATCACTGAATCCAAAGTTCTCTCCAATGCTTACCTCCGTCACTTGCCCCATTGCATTCCCAAACAACAGATCTAACACCATTCCCCCTCTAGTTGGCATCTCAACATATTACTGTAAAAAGCAATCCTGAACACAATGCATAAATATTAAGCCATCCTGCCCTTTTACTGACTGCGATTCCCAATTTATGTTTGGAAAATTGAAATCCCCATTGAAAACAATCCTATTTCTACTGCACATCTCGCCTATTTCCTTGCACATTTGCTCTTCTAGTTCTCTTTCCCCATTTGGAGGCCTAGAATTTACCCCCATAATAGAAACTTCACCCTTCTTATTTTTCAGCTCTACCCACACTGCCTCCCTCGACAAGCCCTCCAGTCTACCTTGCCTCAGAACTGCTGTAATATCCTCCCTCACTAGTAGTGCCACACCTTCCCCTCTTAATCCACCAACTCTGTCACATCTAAAGCAGCAAAATCCTGGAACATTCAACTGCCAGTAACAACCTTCCTTCAACCACATCTCACTAATGACCACAACATCATAATGCCACATGTCAATCCACACCTTTAGCTCATCCAGCTTACTTACTACGCTCCTCACATTAAAATAAGTACATCTCAGGGATCTCCTACATCCTACCTTCTGCATATCCTCCTCTCTTCCATTCTCACAATTTTCACCACAACATCTTTTTACTACTTCCTCCTTTTCCTCCCTCAAATTATTTAAACTTGTCTCTTTCCTTAGCCCACAAATCCACACTCTGCTGTCCTGCCTAACTTGAAACCCTGTCTCCAACCATACTAGTTTAAACCCCCCCACCCCCGACAGCCCTAGTAAATGCCCCCGCCAGGAGACTGGACCCTCTGGGATTAAGATGTAACCCATCATTACAGTATAGGTTCCATCTTCCCCAAAAAAGGTCCCAGTGGTCCACAAACTTGAAATCCTGTCTCTTATTCCACCCCTTTAGCCACGCGTTTAATCTCCACCTAATTCTATTTCTGCCCTCACTGTTACGTGGCACAGGAAGCAATCCAGAGATTATCCCCTTAGTGGTCCTCCTTTTAAGCTCCTACCCAACTCCCTATACACATTCTGCAGGACCACTTCCTCCTTCCTTCCAACATCATTGGTACCAACATGTACCACAACCTCAGGCTCCTTACCCTCCCTTTTTATGATGTTCTGAATGTGCATAGTCACATCCTGGACCCTGGCACCAGGGAGGCAAACGGCCATCCGGTTTTCCTTTTTTCATCCACAAAAACCTCTGTCTGTCCTCCTAACCACTGAATCCCCAATGACTATCACCCTTTTCATTTTATCCCTACCTTTCTGGGTCACAGAGGTTGACACCACACCTCTGCCCACCATGGTCTGACTATCCCCCTCCTTAATACTCAAGGTGGAGTACTGATTTCTAAAGATTACAGACTCGGGTGCTTGCACATGAACCTAACCCCTCCCTTTCCTCCTCCTAACAGTAACCAATGCCCTTCCTCCCATGGCCCCTGTGCGACCACCTGCCTGTAGTTTTTGTCTACGATAGCCTCATTCTCCCTAACCAGAGTGAGGTCATCAAGCTTCAGCTCAAGTTCCTTGACCTGGTCCTTTAGGCCACACTCCTTGTCCGTGATGGCCTCACTCTCCCTAACCAGAGAGAGGTCATCGAGCTGCAGCTCAAGTTCCCTGATTCAGTCCCTTAGACGCTGCAGCTCAGCACACTTTGTGCACATGGATATGTCCAGAAGACTGGATGCCCGTAATGTCAAAAGGTTGAGTTTGACTTTGAAGTTGACTAAGTATCAAATTGTGTTTCTAAGGTTGGCAATGGCAGTAGCAAGGAAATGTATAGCCATGACTTGACAAAATGAGACTGATTTGGGATTGCAGAGATGGCATATGGAATTGGGAGCATGTATTCCACTGGAAAAATTAACATATAATTTATGTGATAATTACCATTATTTTTCTAAAGTATGAAATCCTTATTTGGACAATATGGGTTTAAAATGCTGAATTCCCTGAAGCTCGTCATGGTGGTGTTGCTTTGATCCATGGTAGTTTATTGTATTTTTGATGTAAATCTCCATTTCTTTTTCTTTTTCCTTCTTTGCGGTCTTTGGGGGTGGGATGTGGGTATAAGCACAACCACATAACAACCAGGCAACACTTACACACGGTGATTTAGCTAGCACCTTGTTTAAGTTCAACTTCAAGTTTACTATTGTCTGACTGAACATAGAGTATATAATCTGATGAAACAGCTTTTCTCCTGACCACGTGTCACATAATGATCACATATATACACAAAGATATAATTTAAAATAAATATACATACATATTTTGGAATGATTTACTCAGTTATAAGATATTTTTAATCAGTTACACAGCCGGAGCGAATAAGCTATTTTCCAGCCTGGGAGTTCTACCCCTGTTCCTCCTTCCTTTTTTTTTCTTTTTTAAAAATTTTTTTAATTTCGTTTTTGTTTTTATTTGGTCCCTAGATAAGGGACGTATCAGATATTAAACTGATAAGAACAGATACTACACTTGATCTTAGCCAAAAGGCCGAGAAGCGATCCCTGTTCCTCCTTCCTGATGGCAGTGGGACAAAGATACTCTGTGCTGGATAAAAAGGGTCCTTCATACTAATAACCTGATAATAACCCTGTATTGTAGAATTACTGAATGTGTGATTCTGCCTGTGCCATTAGTTTTCTGAACACTAATGATTCAGTGGTACTTTCTCTGCTTCACAGGATTAATTGGTCCTCACTTCGATTGGGGAGCGAGGCAATGATGTCCATCTCAACTACTTCATGCTCACCTGCACCCTCAGGCACTGCTGCTGAAGTCAGGCTGGTCCTCTGGTGAATGTACAGATGAATTGGCAGGAGTATGCATCTATCTTTAATCTTTTCCTGTAACAGGTCAAACTCAGTTGAAGAAGGCCACCATCACACTGTTCCCAAACAAAAGCACAACAGTCTTAACTGATTATCAACTGGGATCTTTTACATCCACAATCATGAAGTGTTTTGAGAGACTGGCCTAGTCCTGAAGAAGGAGCCAATACCTCTAATGAGGTGATTTGGTATTTCATCAAACACGTTATCGAACTTCTATAGGTGTACTCGGGAAAGTATACTGACCCGTTGCCTCACAGGCTGGTGCAGGAATTCGAGAGCTGAAGAGTGGAGAAGGCTGCAGAAGTTAGCAAACATAGACAGGTCCATCACAACTCATCTCTACCATCCTTCAAAGCCATCTATATGAGGTTCTGCCTGAAGAAGGCAGCCAACATTATAAAATAATCCCAATACTCTGGACACATCGGGAAAAACGTGCCGAAATCTAAAAATCAGAACTTCTAGATTCAAGAATGGTTCATTTCTAACAACTATCAGACATGAACCTCCCTCTAGTGCACAGATCATAAATTACTTGGTTCGGCTTGGAGTCGGAGGAGGAGCTTGGAGAGAGTCGCGCTGTGAATCAGAGGAGGAGGAGCTTGCTGAAAGTGAGGAGAAGGAGCAGTGAAGTAGTGAGACTTCCTGGCTTTGGCTTATTAGGCTTCGGCAAAAGCAGGCAAGGAGAAAAGGTAAGCTGAGTTATTTGCCTTCATGTTCAGAGTCATGCCAGTAGGGTTAGTGCTCTGTACTTGGTGTCAGATGTGGGAACAATGGGTGACCTCCACCCTCCCAAATGGCCACATCTGCACCAGGTGTACCGAGATGCAGTTACTAAGGGAGCGAATTAGGGATATGGAGTTGCAGATTGATGACCTGCGGCTTGTAAGGGAGAGTGAGGAGTTAATTGACTCAACTTTCAGGCCGATAAATACTCCAGAACCCGTGTCAGGTAAGTGGGAAACCGTCAGGGGGGGAAAGAAAAAAGCGAAAAAAACGGAGATCACACCACTGACTATCTCACTCAGCAACAGTTATGTTGTGTTGGATTCTGTTGAGGGAGATGACTGGACAGAAGATGGCCACGGGCACCAGGTCAATGGCAATGTGCCTAGCAGAGTGGTGGAAAGGAAAAGAAGATATTTAGTAGTTATTGGGGACTCCATTGTCAGGGGTATGGACAGGAGGTTCTGTGAGCCAGATAAGTATACCCGCATGGTGTGCCGCCTCCCTGGTGTAAGGGTACGAGATATTGCAAATCGGGTCCAAAATATTATGAGAGGAGAGGGAAAGCAGCCTGATGTCTTGGTACATGTGGGTACAAACGACATTGACTAGAAAAGGGAGGAGTTAATGAAAAGGGATTACAGTGAACTGGGACGAAAGCTGAAAGACAGGAACGCTAGGGTGGTGATCTCGGGATTACTACCTGTTCCAAAGGCAAGTGATGAAAAGAATGTAAGGATAAGGAAAATGAACGTGTGGCTGAGGGGCTGGTGTACAAGGCAAAGATTTGGCTTCTTGGATCATTGGGATCTCTTTTGGGGAAGGCATGATCTTTATAAGAGGGACGGGTTGCACCTAAATCTAAAAGGTGTCAACATTTTGGCAAGTATGTTTGGTGCAGCAGTGGGGCAAGGTTTAAACTAATTTGGCAGGGGTATGGGAACTAGAGTGATAAGAAAAACGGTAGGGAAGATAAAGTAATGGCCAGGAAAAGTAAAATAGGAAAAGTAATGTTGGGAGGAGAAAGTAAAAAATCAGATGGTGCAGTTAGTTTTCGGGTCAATGATAGTGTTAAGAAAATTACAAAGAAAAATAGTGGGCAGAAAAATCAAAAGAAAAGGTTACAGAAGTCACTAGATATTAAAAGTACAAAGAGCATAAAGGCACTTTATCTGAATGCCCGCAGTATTAGAAATAAGGTTAGTGAACTTGAGGCGCAAATCAGTACCCATGCCTATGATTTGGTAGCCATCACGGAAACAGGGCTACAAGGTGACCCTAAATGGGAATTAAACTTTCAAGGGTATCAGGTGATGCAAAGAGATAGACAGGATGGTAAGGGAGGTGGAGTTGCACTCTTAATCAAAGATGAGCTCCAGGCAGTAGTGAGGAATGATATAAGATCTAAAGAGCATAATGTTGAGTCCATTTGGGTAGAGATAAAGAATAACAAAGGGAAAGAATTATTGGTGGGTGTTATCTATCGCCCACCATATAACAATAGTTTAGTGGCACAGGAAATAAATAGAGAGATAAGTGAGGCATGTAATAATTATACGGCAGTCGTCATGGGGTCTTTAACTTCCACATAGATTGGGAAAATCAAGTTGGTTGTGGGAGTCTGGAAGAGAACTTCATAGAATGCATCCGCAATAGCTTTCTTGAGCAGCATGTTAAGGAACCCACAAGAGAAAATGCTCTCCTGGATCTAGTGTTGTGCAATGAGATAGGTAGAGTAAATGATGTAATAGTCAGAGACCATCTGGGAAATAGCGATCATAGTATGATTGAATTTCTCATTCAGATGGAAGGGGAAGTAGTTAGATCTAAAACTAATATATTATGCTTAAACAGGGGTGACTACCATAGGATGAGGGAGGAATTGGGCAGAGTGGACAGGGAGCACAGGCTAATTGATGAAACAGTTGAGGAACAGTGGAAGATTTTCAAAGAAATATTTTGTAATGCTCAACAAAAATATATTCCGGTCAGGAAAAAGGGCAGCAAGGGAGGGAAAAATCAACCGTGGTTAACAAAGGAAATAAAGGAGAATATAAAATTGAAGGCACAGGTGTACAAAGCTGCAAAGAGCAGTGGGAAACTGGAAGATTGGGATAACTTTAAGAGACAACAAGGGGTTACAAAGCGGGTAATAAGAAATGGGAGAAAGGATAATAAAAGTAAATTGTCACAAAATATAAAAACAGAAAGCAAAAAATTTTATAAATATATAAAATGGAAGAATGTGGCCAGAGTTAACATAGGACCCTTGGAGGATGAGAAAGGAAAACTGGTAGCAAAAAATGAGGAAATGGCCGAGGCATTAAACAAATATTTTGTGTCAGTCTTGACGGTGGAAGACACTTCCAGCATGCCCAAGTGCGGAGTTAAGGATGCGAATGTTGGGGAGGGCCTTGATAAAATAGTTGTTACAAAGGAAGTAGTGATGGAGAAACTAATGGGACTAAAGCCAGACAAATCACCTGGTCCTGATGATATGCATCCAAGGGTTCTGAAGGAAATGGCAGAAGTTATAGTTGATGCATTGGTGGTCATATACCAAAATTCCTTGGATTCTGGGCAGGTCCCGGCAGACTGGAAGACAGTAAATGTCACACCACTTTTTAAGAAGGGATGTAGGCCGAAGAATGGAAATTATCGGCCAATTAGCTTGATGTCTGTGGTTGGAAAAATGCTTGAAGCCGTCATTAAAGATGAAATAGTGAAATTTTTAGAACGTAAGGGTTCAATCAGGCAGACGCAGCATGGTTTTAGAAAGGGAAGATCTTATTTGACAAACTTGTTAGCATTCTTTGAGGATATAATGGGTGCGGTGGATAGAGGGGAACAGGTTGATGTTGTATATTTGGATTTCTAGAAAGCGTTTGATAAGGTGCCGCACAAGAGACTTCTCAGTAAGTTACAGGAAAGTGGTGTCCGGGGAAGTATATTGGCCTGGATTGAAAATTGGTTGTCTGACAGGAGGCAGAGAGTCGGGATAAATGGGAGTTTTTCAGGTTGGCAGAGAGTGGTAAGTGGGGTGGCGCGGGGGTCAGTGTTAGGCCCACAACTGTTCATCATTTACATTGATGACTTGGAGGAGGGGACAAAATGTGGTGTAGCCAAGTTTGCGGATGACATCAAATTGAGTGGAAGAGCAAATTGTAATGAGAATGTGGAGAGTCTGCAGAGGGATATAGTTAAGCTGGATGAGTGGGCAAAATTCTGGCAGATGGAGTACAATGTTAGTAAGTGTGAGGTTATCCACTTTGGCAAGAAAATTATAAGAGCTGAATATTATTTAAAGGGTGAAAAACTACAGCATGCTGTTGTGCAGAGGGACTTGGGAGTGCTTGTGCAAGAATCGCAAAAAGTTAGGTTGCAGGTGCAGCAGGTTATTAATAAGGCAAATGGAATGTTGGCCTTCATCGCTAGAGGAATTGAATTCAGGAGTAGGGAGGTAATGTTGCAACTGTACCTGGAGTACTGTGTCCAGTTCTGGTCTCCATATTTGAGGAAGGATATACTGGCTTTGGAAACGGTCCAGAGGAGGTTTACTAGGTTGATCCCTGGGATGAAGGCGTTGACTTATGATGAAAGATTAAATCATCTAGGAGTGTGGGTATGACAACGGCTCTGTATACGCTTATCTTTGTGAGGTTTTTCAGTTGGTTGTTTTTCCAGACTCTTTTGTGTAGTCTTCCAAAGGCGCTATTTGCCTTGGCGAGTCTGTTGTCTATCTCATTGTCGATCCTTGCATCTGATGAAATGGTACAGCCGAGATAGGTAAACTGGTTGACCGTTTTGAGTTTTGTGTGCCCGATGGAGATGTAGGGGGGCTGGTAGTCAAGGTGTTCGGCTCCGAATCATGGGTCCTCTACCGGCATCACCTACGGCTCCTAGAACGCTTCCACCAGCGTTGTCTCCGCTCCATCCTCAACATCCATTGGAGCGCTTTCATCCCTAATGTCGAAGTACTCGAGATGGCAGAGGTCGACAGCATCGAGTCCACGCTGCTGAAGATCCAGCTGCGCTGGGTGGGTCACGTCTACAGAATGGAGGACCATTGCCTTCCCAAGATCGTGTTATATGGCGAGCTCTCCACTGGCCACCGTGACAGAGGTGCACCAAAGAAAAGGTACAAGGACTGCCTAAAGAAATTTCTTGGTGCCTGCCACATTGACCACTGCCAGTGGGCTGATATCGCCTCAAACCGTGCATCTTGGCGGCTCACAGTTTGGCGGGCAGCAACCTCCTTTGAAGAAGACCGCAGAGCCCACCTCACTGACAAAAGGTAAAGGAGGAAAAACCCAACACCCAACCCCAACCAACCAATTTTCCCCTGCAGCCGCTGCAACCGTGTCTGCCTGTCCCGCATCGGACTTGTCAGCCACAAACGAGCCTGCAGCTGACGTGGACTTTTACCCCCTCCATAAATTTTCGTCCGCGAAGCCAAGCCAAAGAAATCATCTAGGATTAAATTTGCTCGAGTTCAGAAGAATGAGAGGAGATTTTATAAAAACATATAGGATTATGAAGGGTATGGATAGGATAGATGTAGGAAGGCTTTTTGAGCTGGCCGGGGAAACTAAAATGAGAGGACACAGTCTCAAGATTCGGGGGAGTAGATTTAGGACAGAGATGAGTAAAAATAGTTTTTCCCAGAGAGTAGTGAATGTTTGGAATTCTCTATCCAGGGAAGTGGTTGAGGCTGCCTCATTAAACATATTTAAAATTTGGTTAGATAAATTTTTACATGATAGAGGAATTAGGGGATATGGGGAGAAGGCAGGTAGGTGGAGTTAGGTCATAAATTAGATCAGCCATGATCGTATTGAGTGGCGGAGCAGGCTCGATGAGCCATTTTTGGCCTACTCCTGTTCCTACTTCCTATGTTTCTATGTTCCTATGTACTTCAAGACCACAAAAAGGATTGCCTGCACAATTGTAATGCAGTGGAACACTAGCCTTGATCCATTTCAAGTTGCCTACTATCCAAACAGGTCCAATGTAGACTATCTCCCTTGCTTTCCACTTCATCCTGGGACACCTGGACACCAATGTCCTGGAAACGAAGGTATCACTGACCACAACACCTCCTCCGACACCCCAGACCCTGGAAAACTCATCCCAAATCATCGAGATTTTGGCCTCAACTCCCTCTTCTCTATAACTGGATCTTTCACAACCTGTTTAATTTTCTGCAATCAGCAAAGATAGAACATAGAACAATACAGCACAGCACATGCCCTTTGGCCCTCAATGTTGTTCGAACCAATATATTCCTAACAAAAAAATGTAAAAAATACTAAACCCTTCTCTTTCATTCATGTGCCTATCTAAGGGTCTCTTAAATGCCCCTAATGTTTCAGCCTCTAGCACCATCCAGGTATTCCAGGCACCCACAACTCTGTGTAAAAAATACAGAGTTGTCTCCCTTAAACTTTTCTCCATTCACTTTATTGAAATCTCCACTTATGTTTGCTATTCCTGCCCTGGGAAAAAGACAGTGGTTTTTACCTTATCTATGCTTCTCAGAATCTTGTAGAACTCTATTAATAAGTCTCCTCTCACCCTTCTTTGCTCCAAAGAGAAGAGTCTTTGCTAATCTTGTTGGAAAGCAATATCTCCTCCATAATCTCAGCCAACACTAGTGCCATCTACTGTACTCTCTGTACACCCAGGACTGCTCCAACTCTATCTTTATGTTTTTTGATGAGTCCACAGTCATTGAATATCGATCAATGATCAGATAATAGCCTGATGTTAAGATACCAATCTCCTTCTCATTGTTATTATAATAAAGGGACTTCAGAAGAAGGGAAGGTAGAGGCCATGGCCCTCCCTGTCCTCATCAATGGCAAAGAGGTGGAGACAGTAGATAGCTTTAAGTTCTTGGAAGTAAGCAATTCTTTTAACCTGATCTGAACCAACCACATTAAGAAAGAACCAGGTGAAGAAAGCACATCAATGCCGCTACTTCCTTAGAAGGCTAAAGAAACCTGGCATGTCCCCTATGTCCTCTATTGTTTGACACGTGCAGCAGTAAAAACATTTGAGCTGGATGCTTCACCATATTAAACAGCAGCAGCTCCACCCAAAATAGGAAGAAACTATAGTTAGCTCAGATGGTCAGGCAAATTTCCTTTCCCTGAATCTGCAGCTCCTGCTGCCTGGGAAAGGCAAACAATATTTTGAAAGGCCCATCACACTCTGGACATGCTCTTTTCTCCCTCTCCCATTGGTCTGAATGCTCGTGGGTGGGAAATTGGCCTCCAACGGGCCTAAAATCCTGTCACCCTTGCATTCCCGCATGAACTTTACGGCAGTGATACCATACTACCCTTATGATGTATGAACTGATCTTTTCATTTTTACCTGATACTCTGTAATTGTGCTCTTGCCCTTCTAATTTTATATTCATGGTAGCGTTGACTGGCTAGACTGCTCTCAATAGAACCCTTCTACTGTACTAGGTACAATGCACCAATAAACTTGAATTTGAACTCTTTATTTAATTAATGATACATTGCTCCTGTAGTGTTTCGGTTGGCAAGGATTTTGCCAATAAAATGTTTGCTGCTGCCTTCAGAAGTGACATGGAAAAAGTACATTTGAATTGAATTGGTTCATGATTAAATGATCATGTTTACTGTCATATGCTTAAGTATTATGTACTTAAACACTGAAATTCTTACTTGCCACAGCCAAACAGATGGATTTTCTATTAAACAAAATTATAATAATGCTGGAGAAATTCAACATGTCGAACTGTGTACTTTATCTTCTTTTCTTTGGCTTGGCTTCACAGACGAGATTTATGGAGGGGTATGTCCACATCTGCTGCAGGCTCGTTGGTGACTGTCAAGTCCGATGTGGGACAGGCAGACACGGTTGCAGCGGTTGCAAGGGAAAATTGGTTGGTTGGGGTTGGGTGTTGGGTTTTTCCTCCTTTGTCTTTTGTCAATGAGGTGGGCTCTGCGGTTTTCTTCTAGGAGGTTGCTGCCCGCTGAACTGTGAGGCGCCAAGATGCACGGTTGGAGGCGATATCAGCCCACTGGCGGTGGTCAATTTGGCAGGCTCCAAGAGATTTCTTTAAGCAGTCCTTGTACCTCTTCTTTGGTGCACCTCTGTCTCGGTGGCCAGTGGAGAGCTCGCCATATAACACGATCTTGGGAAGGCGATAGTCCTCCATTCTGGAAACGTGACCCACCCAGCGCAGTTGGGTCTTCAACAGCGTGGATTCGATGCTTGCAGTCTCTGCCAGCTCGAGTACTTCGATGTTGATGATGAAGTCACTCCAACGAATGTTGAGGATGGAGCGGAGACAGCGCTGATGGGAGTGTTCTACGAGCCGTAGGTGATGCCGGCAGAGAACCCATGATTCAGAGATGAACAGAAGTGTGGGTATGACAATGGCTCTGTACACGCTGATCTTTGTGTGTTTCTTCAGGTGGTTGTTTTTCCAGACTCTTTTGTGCAGTCTTCCAAAGGCGCTATTTGCCTTTGCGAGTCTGTTGTTTATCTCGTTGTCGATCCTTGCATCAGATGAAATGGTGCAGCCGAGGTAGGTAAACTGGTTGACCATTTTGAGTTCTATGTGCCCGATGGAGATGTTGGGGGGGGGGGGTGGTGCTGGTAGTCATGGTGGGGAGCTGGCTGATGGAGGACCTCAGTTTTTTTCAGGCTGACTTCCAGGCCAAACATTTAACAAATATACATAACTAATATTTTAGGTTTGAGGCCTTCATCAATAGTATACATTAAATGATCCCCATACATAAAAAAAGAATAAACATAAAAGATAGATATATAAATTCTCACAGTTACAGAAAATGTAAGAATTGTGGCATTTCAATACTGCAGACGGCACTATTTTGTCGTCCCATACTAGTTTACAGTAAGGGTAGTACTGACATGCAATGAAAAGCTTTGTTTTGGGCACTACCCATGCAAGTCAATTCATAAATCGGGTAATGCAATTGCACAATTGTGATAGTACAGACCTATCACCATTGTATATAGTTACAGTATCGAGAGTGTAATGACTGTCCTTAAAGCGAATGGCTGAGAGCTTAGCCATGCCTACTGTCTGGGCATTAAAGGGTTGTGTCCCTAGCCAGGTCAGATCATTCCGGACTGGTCGGCCACCTGTGAAGAGCTCCTGTCTTTTACTAATAAAAGCCTTGGTTTGGATCAACAATTCTTTGGTTCTTTCGACGAGCTCTACAACAATGACAAATAAATAAATAAACAACAGGGGAGTGGGTTAGAATAAGGCAAATAATGCAGTGTAGAGATAAAAGTACAACTAAAAAGCAATGTAAGAGCATCATATTTTGTCTGCGAAAGATCCATTTAAGAGTCTGATAACATGGCAGGTTTCAAGGACTCAGAGGGCCACAAATCATTTTACAGCTTGTGAGATACTTTTAACAGTCCACTTACTGTTGTCTTGTAGAAAAACTAAGAGAACATCAATATACTGGAAGGTCCTGCAGATGATAGAAGACAAATGACCAGATAATATGCTTTTTTGTGCTCGATGAGAGGAGGTCTGGACATCAGGGAGAATACGTCTGTTCTTCTTCAAAACAAAGTGATGAGAGATCTTGCATCCACTGAGAGGGTCCTTGTTTAACAACTCAGCCAATAGATAACACCTCCTCCAATGCATTGCTCGACATGTCAGAGAAGATTTGAACTCAAATCTGTAGACATGGGCTTGAATGCAGTTCAAAACAAAAGTTGGAACTGAAAAATTGATTAAACTGAGTTCAAGACATACAAGTCTTCCTTCATAATCTGGTTGGAGATGTGGCCAATTTTGGCCAGAGGACAGTACATTGGTAGGCACAGCCAACTACTTACATTTGTCAGTTGTTTGCAGAGGTTCCCTTGAAATCTTGGCTCTAACAGCAACAATTCATCACCTCATCTGTGCTGTGGAGCTATAACACCAGGGATACCTGCAGGCATTGTTGAAATATAAAAAGGCTGAGGGCATGAGGGAGATTTTTCTTTACATGGTGAAGTTTTAGTGTGTTTTTTAAAAAATATTCTTGCCTTTAGTATTGTTGAAATATTAATATTTCAGGTTAAATCTTGACAGCTTCCTGCAAGAGTATTACTGACTTTCCTGCTGGGTTTGATCTTCTTGCTTTGAAACTTTCACAAAAGTGAACAACTTGATTGGTGATCAATCATTCCTTTGGCCGCACTGTATATGAATAGTGGGCTCATGATCAATCATCTTCAAAAATATATTTTCTTATTCCTGTAAGATTCCAGATTTACAGTTGAAGAACCTCTCTCTCCAATCATTTCCAGCAGGTTGACATCAAAATTCATTCCACTGCCCCTCATTTTCCAGCCATGTATCAGTACAGAACCCATAGCTGCATCAATTTTTAAAGTCTCTGACTACTTCTGAAATTTTAAGTCCTGAACACAGATTTAGCTACTCAGCCCATCTTAATTTAATTGCTGAACATGTACATCTAAAGATACCAAGTGGAAATGGGTAAATATTCAGACTGATGTGACATTATCAGATATATCTTTGATGATACTTTAACGGATGCTGTAACACCAACTTCAACATCTTTGATGCCCTGCTAAATTTTCCTTTTCTATTTTGGCGATGACCGGGTTGACATTTTATTTTGATGTACATAGAGACTGAATATTTAAATTATGTACATTACCTATCATATATTAACTAACCATAAAGCTATATCTTTATAGTGTTATGAACTCTCTCAATTTTGTAAGGGACCAAAGAGACTTTGTTAGCTCTAACAAAGAATGTCAATGGCAAAAATTCACCAGACGATGGTAAATTCAAAATAATAGTTTTTTTATTAAGCTATAATAACATGACAATTCTTATTAATTTCTAACTTTAAACTCTAATTTACACTCTAGATTTACACACCGTGTGTGTGTGTGTGTGTGTGTGTGTGTGTGTGTGTGTGTGTGTGTGTGTGTGTGTGTGTGTGTGTGTGTGTGTGTATACGTGCGTGCGCACGCGTGCAAGTCCCAAACTCTGAAAAGTCAATTTTAAAGCTTCAGCATCATTTTGGTTTTGCTTGAAGGTCTCAAATTTTCAGTTCAGAAATAATTATATTCTTTGGCTTGGCTTCGCGGACGAAGATTTATGGAGGGGTAATGTCCACGTCAGCTGCAGGCTCGTTTGTGGCTGACAAGTCCGATGCGGGACAGGCACTTTTAAACATCATATCTTCAGGCCTCTTTAAACTCACAATTCATTGGATGAGTTGTCCTTCAGAGAGATTTTCCTTCAAATGAGTGATTTCACAAACTGCCTCTTATCTTGCCTAAGAATTCCAGAGTCTGTTTATTTTTCTTGAATGAGGACGTTTGGAATCTGTGTTCCAAGCATTAAAATTGCCCTCTTCCCCCCCAAAAGAAATACAAGTACATGATCCTTTATCCAGACATCTAAAATCCGAAAAGCTCCAAAATCCGTCAAGTAGGGACTGGCAGGCAGGGGAGCTGGCTGGGGGAGACTGCCAGGCGGTCAGGGGAGGCAGCCAGGTGGCCGAGGGACCAGTGGTCGGGGGAGACATCTGGGCAGCCAAGGGACTGAGGTTGTGGTGACGGACGAGGGACCCCATTTGTGGGACGCAGCCAAGGGAGACGTCCGGGTGGCCGAGGGACCGGCTGTCGGGGAAGATGTCTGGGCAGCCGAGGGACCAGCGGTCGGGGGTGGTTGCTGAGGGACTCCGGTGGGGGAAAAGGCTGGGCGACTGGAAGGTGATGGGGGTGGATACGGCAGCACAATTCAGGTGGACTTTCCAAAATCTGGAAAAATCCGAAATTCTGAACACACTGTACTCCAAGGGTTCTGGATAAAGGATCGCGTACATGTGTCACTGCTGGTCAGTTCTGCATCTTTATAGAATGGCAGGTGTTCTTCAACTGAACTCTTTGTCTCTTATTTCAGAAATATATTTTGGCAAATCCCTCATGCCACTTGGTATGTAACATTATTTCTGTCTTTTAAGATCATAACGACTTTTCACACTGATTTGGTAAAAGCATCCAAGACCATGTATTTACAGAATCAAAGTAATTAACTTTGTTTGATGGTTCTCTCTTGGTTCCCAGCTGGGCTGGAATTTACAAAATGGCTTCTTGTATTCTCAAATAAACAATCCATTGTCCACTTGTCTCCAGAACCATTAAATAAATCTTTCATCTCTTCTCCTTATAAAGCAACATGAGACTCTTCAGCTTTCAAACAAAATGCAAATATGTTTGTGGATGCTGAAGCCAGCTACTAATTGCAAAGAACCATGTGAGTTTAAAATGCTAATGTGTTGTCTTTGTACCCCTGTTACCATCCAAAACTTACTTAATCAACCATATCAGTTGAAATATAGTTTTAATATTAAACTAAGGATTGATATTAATATAGATCCATTACAATAATTTTCCAGCAACATCCCCAATCACCATTCTTCCCAATGGTACCCTACACTTTTAGCCATTGGATTCGGATTTATTGTCAGACTGCATACATGACATCACATAGAACCCTGAGATTCTTCTTCCTGCAGGCAAGGTAGAATTACCACTTATTGGCAGTGTAAAAACAAATTGACTCAACGTGTTGTGTATGCACTCATACAATTAAGACTCAGAGACATGATGCTCTCTCATCCTTTACTTCTATTAGACTAACATGGCTACTGAGACACAGGGTTATATATATGGAAGGGTGACATCATGATGTGGGCATCATGATGTCCAGCAGAGGGCGGGCTTATACCCAACACTCTTTCCACCACCCCCCCCACCCCCCGCACTGTGCGATAAATGCTGACTGGGCCGCTTTGAACTAATGATTACATCGGGCCCAGGACTACAAGTGAGTATAAGAATACATCTTATGATTCATTATAATTATAAAAGGGAAAATATTTAATAATTATCAGGGCATATAGTCCTTAAAGTGTTCAGGTGTCTTCTTTCTTTTTTGGACCACCTCGGCATGGTTTGCTGTGTTAGTCTTTACTCGGGACACATATATAGTCGGGTTGGCGGTCGAGTCGGTGGTGACTGTCCGTCTTCGCTGCCCTCCTGGCTATATGTCTCAGTTACTGTACTCCTTGGCTCCATGACTATCTCTGCTCCCCCTCACTTGGTCTGAGGGGTGGGATGGTCGGCACAGACCATGGCAGGTCTGATTCCACCGCCTCCAATACATGAGGCAGTTCATGGACTTTAGCATCAGTCAATGCTCGTAATTGGTCAATGTGGTGCTTCCACAATCGGTCCCCCATTAGAACAGAGTATGAGCAGGTGCTCAAATTCTGTAAGGTTACTTCTACTACCTATGCATCTTTATATTGTCTATAATCTTGTACCAGAACTCTCTCGCCTACTTCCAGTGTTCCAAGTGAGGTTTGTGGCGATGCTATTATTTTGCTATCGGAGACCCAGATCTGGATGAACTATGGACAGCCACGACTACAGGTTGCGGACAAACGTTAGTTCTGCTGGGGTGTGTTTTGTGGTAGAATGCGGCGTGTTTCTGTATCCCAATAGGAAATATACAATTTTGTGTGTCCAGGAGGCATTTAAAAGTTTCATGGTTTTCATTGCTTTTTGGAATGTTTGTACAAAATGTTTTGCCTCCCCATTAGTACTTGGGTGATAGGTTGCGAACAAAATATGTCTGATGTTGTTGTCGCATAAGATTTTCTGATGTAAATTGAGGCCTATTGTCCGTAACTAATTCATGAGGCAATCCATTAGTGGCAAAGATAGCTCGTAGACAGTCATTTGTGGGATCTACTTTGGTGTTTTTCAGCTGTGAAACTACTGGCCATTTGGAGTGTGTGTCCACAGCTCTTAGGAAAGTCTCACCCCTGAATGATCCAACGAAGTTTACATGAATCCGATGCCAGGATTTGGATAGCTATTTCCATGGGTTAGCTTCAGCTTGAGGCATTTTTGGCTGCATTGACTTTCCATTCTCTTACTGTTGTTTCAATGTCTCTGTCTATGGAGGGCCACCAGACATTCATCCGGGCCAGTGCCTTCATTCGTACCATTCCCAGATGGTAGTGGTGCAGTTCTGATAACATGATGGTTTGCCATTTGACTGGAATAATTGTACAGGTACCCCATAGTAAACATCCTTCTTCAACTGATAGTTCATGGTGACATGTGTGGTAAGGTTTTAGGTCTTCTGGGATGACTTCATGTTTGTGCCACACATTAAAGGAGAAGTGTAGAATCTTGCTTAATGTTGCCTCTTTTCAGGTTTCCTTTGCGATCATCTGGGCTGTAATGGGCAGTTGTTGAAGTTGTTCTTCGTTGATGGCTCTGCCTCTGCTGTTCATTTATAATTTCTTCTCGTTGTTCTGTCTTGGGTAGCGGCATGCGTGATAAGGCATCTGCATGGCTGTTGAGTGTTCCTGGTTTATGTTTTATATCATAGCTATAACTGCTAGTAGCATGGCCCATCTTTGAATTCTGGCCGCAGCTGATACTGGTATACATTTGTGTGGCCACAGGATTAAACTAAGAGGCTTGTTTTCTGTGATCAGGCTGAATTTTCTTCATTAAAGATATTGGTGGAATTTTTTTACACCAAAAATTATTGCCAATCTTTCTTTTTCTAGTTGGGTGTAATTGCATTTTGTTGTGGTTAACATTTGTGAAGCATACGCTACTGGTTGCTCACCTTTTTCTGTGATTTGGGATAGCACCGCTCCTAGTCCTACTGGTGAAACATCCTTGGTTAGTATAACTTCTTTACTAGGGATGTAGTGGATCACCACCTTGTAGAGCTCGTCGAAAGAATCAAAGATTGTTGATCCAAACCACGGCTTTTATTAGCAAAAGACAGGAGCTCTTCACAGGTGGCCGACCAGTCTGGAATGATCCGACCTGGCTAGGGACACAACCCTTTAAGGCCCAGACAGTAGGCGTGGCTTAGCTCTCAGCCAATCGCTGTAAGCACAGTCTAGATACTATAACTATATACACTATATACATTGGTGATAGATCTGTACTATCACACACCTTATTTGTTGATATTAATCTTTCTTTTAGTTGATGGACTGTGCTTTTAGTTTCTGTGTTCCAATACCATGCTTAATCTTTCTTGAGTAATTGGTTCAGTGGGCTGCATAGTGTAGACATATTAGGGATCTGTTTCCAGTCATGATTAACAAGTCCTAGAAAGGACTGTAATTCTGATTTGTCGGTTGGGTATGGGGGCCATGTGAACACCTTCTGTTCCTGCTGGATTCATTTGCACCCCCTCGTTGTTGATTGTAAATCCAAGGTATGTTACTGAGGGGCACATGAAGACACATTTGTCCTTTTGTAATCATACATTAGCCTGTTGTAGTCTGGTTAAAACCTTTTCAAGGTTTTGTAAGTGTTCACTGTTGTTTCGGCCCATCATAATGATATCATCTACGCGACACCCAACTGAGGATCCATGTAGTAATTTGTCCATCGTTGCTTGAAAAATCCCAGGAGCTGCTGATATTCCGTGAGGCCCGTGTACAGGTGAATAGTCCCAGATGGGGACTGATTGTCACCTATTCCCTTGATTCTTTTCTCCAATTCTATCTGTTGATATGCTTGTGACAAATCTATTTTTGTGAATTTTTGCCCTCCGTTTAGTGCTTGGAACAATTCTTCTGCCTTGGGCATGGGGCTCGGATATTTTGAGTGATGGATTGATGGTGACTTTGTAATCGCCGCAAATGTGAATCTCACGGTTTGCTTTTCGTATGGGTACAATGGGCGCTGCCCAATCGTTGTATTGGATTGGTTCTAATATGCCTTCATGTTTTAGTCTGTTTAATTCAGCCTCAGTTTTCTCTTTCATAGCCAATGGGATTGTTCTGGCTTTGAAGAATTTTGGTTCCGCATTATCTTTTAATTGCAGTTTGGCTTGAACACCTTTGATTTTCCCCAATTCTTGTCGGAAAACCACTGCGTGGTTGAGGATTTGGTTGAGTTCTGGCTGAGAGGTGTCCGTGTGGTTTACATCTGGTATTGAACTGATTTCCAACCAGTTTAGGGGAATGTTTTGTAGCCAGTTTCTTCCAAAAAGTGCTGGTCCCTGGGTATCTACGATGTAGAGAGGGAGTGTTTTTGGTTGCTGTTGTTTGTATTGTACTTGGACCATACTTTTTCCAAACACTTTAATTCTGTCTCCTGTAACAGATCTTAGAGTCATTTCAGTTGTTTTTGCTGGGAGGTGTGGTAGCAAGCGTTCCTTTACATGTAACTGCATTAGGGACACCTCTGCCCTTGTGTTTAACTCCATCCCCGGGAGTGTCCGTTTATTTTTACCTGTATAAAGTTTGCTGTGTTTCCTTCATTTATTCCTCGGATGTGTAATATCTCAGGAGCTGAAATTTCAGGAGCTTGAAGGTCAGCCGTTGGGCTGTCATCATCATCGCTGCTAGTTTGCCTCTCTGTGGTGAATGTCTTCCCAGCTGCCTGTACTACATTGGCTGTGTATTATCTCTAGGAGATAATCTATTGTATTTCATTATTGTACCATGAGTTTCTGCTAATAAAAGCCATGATTATTGTTTGACCACATCATCTTTGTCTACTTCATCCACTGGCACTTCACTCTCTCTGCAATTGTTTTGACTTCAGCTGCCTGCTTATTTGCAGGCCACCTGTGCTTTGGAAGCAGACATTTAGCATTGCTATGTCCTTCTGTTTTGCAATGTTTGCATTTAGAATTTTTGAAGAAACAGTTTTCTGGTCGGTGGTTATATTTCCCACAACGGAAACATTGGGGGCAGAAATACCTCCGACCAATGGGTCTGGTTGACCCATACCCTAGTTTTTATCTGCCATTTCAAAGCTTCAGGTAGCCCTGTATGCAATTAGTAGCATAGTGTCTTTATCCATTGCTAACAATTTTTGCCTTGCTTACCAGTCTCACAGTGCCTGATTTAGAACGTGCTTGAAATGATAGTGCTCTGCCAGTTCGCGCAACAATGCCAGGTATTCACTTACTGTTTCTCCTGGTCCTTGTCTCCTTTCATAGAATCATTGCTTTTCTGCGATAACTGATGGCTTGGGGCAGAGGAAAGAAGAGGTGAGCAGGTAAGCATTATTATTCTAAGGGTTTTTACTGGAGCCTAGAGTAAAGTCAGGAGAGGAAAGGAATAAAGAGTAAAGAGGAGTGAAGATAAGGAGTCTTTTTTAAGGCACTTACCTGGGGACCTGTTGATTCAGTCAGGAGGGGAGGGAGTCAGATGCGACTGTTAGAGGAGGAGAGGCTGCCAGGAAGGTAAGGCCTATAAAAGGACACTGACCGACGCCTGGTTGATCACTCAAGGGAGCAGAAGAAAGAAGAGGTGAGCAGGAAAGAGGTATTATTCTAAGGGTTTTTACTGGGCCAGGTTTAATTAATTAATTAATTTGTTAATACGTCAATTGGTTAGTAGGTCAATAAATAAGAGAGCGGCCAGCGAGAGAGCGGCCAGCGAGAGAGCGGCCAGCGAGAGAGCGGCCAGCGAGAGAGCGGCCAGCGAGAGAGCGGCCAGCGAGAGAGCGGCCAGCGAGAGAGCGGCCAGCGAGAGAGCGGCCAGCGAGAGAGCGGCCAGCGAGAGAGCGGCCAGCGAGAGAGCGGCCAGCGAGAGAGCAGCGCAGGGAAGGAGTGGGACTTCCAGCTTTGGCTCATCAGGCTTCGGTTAAGAGGAGAAAGGTGGGCTTCCTATTTACCCTTCATAGGTGAATTTCCATTAAAGGGCTGAGACATGCCTATGGGGTTAGAACTCTGCTCAAGTTGCCAGATGTGGGAACCATGGGAGAATTCCTCCCTCCCAAGTGGCCATGTCTGTGCCAAGTGCAATGAGGTGAAGTTAGTGATCTGGAGCTCCAGCTCCATGGCCAACAGCTCATCAGGGAAAGCGAGGAAGCAATTGAGAGGACCTTTATCCTCCCCAGAATGCACGTGTGCAAGGGATGTACTGGGATGCAACTGTTAAAGGATAAAATTAAGGAACTGGAGTTGCAACTTAACGATCTGAGGCTTATTAGGGAAAGTGAGGAAGTTATTGACATGACTTTCAAGCAAGTGGTTACTCCCAGATTTGGGGGCGGGGGGCAGAGGGGGGGGTTTGTCAGGTAAGTGGACTACTGTCAAAGGTGGAAGGAAAGTTGGTCAGTCAGTGAAGAGAACTCCAGTGACTACTCTTCTTAGCAACAAATATATTGTATTGGATGATGTTGGGGAATATGGCCAGTCTGAGGTTGGATCAAGGGATCCAGCGGTACAGAATGGAAGGAGGAGGGACAAGGTAGTCATTGGGGACTCCATCATCAGACAGAAGGTTTTGCATGCCTGACAAGTATTCCTACATGGTTTGTTGCCTCCCAGGAGCCAGAGTGTGGGATATATCGGACAGGGTTCATGGTATTCTGAGAGGAATGAGCGAGCAGCCGAACATCCTGGTACATGTGGGTACCAATGACATAGACAAATTGAGGGAGGAGATCCTGAAGAGGGAGTACCATGAGCTAGGATGGAGATTAAAAAGCAGGACCTCTAGGGTCATAATCTCAAGGTTACTACCTGTGCTTCATGCAGGACGGGGCACAAAAGAAAAAAAATTACTAAGTTAAATGCATGGCTGGAGGAATGGTGCAAGGCACAAGGTTTTGGGTTCATGGACCATTGGGACCTCTTCTGGGGGAGACATGACATCTACAGGAAGGATGGTTTGCACCTGAATCCAAAGGAGGGCCAATATACCTGCAGTAATGTTTAACAATGCTGTTGGATACGTTTTAAACTGAATTGGCAGGGGGAGGGGAACCAGATATAGGGAAATGGATAGGAAGGAGAACATAGGGGTAGTTCCGATAGACTGTGAAATCCGAAAGCTAGAGGGAGCAAAGAGGGATATGAGAGTTTCAGAGAGGGTGTCAGGCAGCAAACTGGAGAGAGAAGGGTGGTACAAGTTCAAGGTACTGTATATGAATGCACGGAGTATAAGGAATATAATGGATGAGCTTGAGGTGCAAATGGACATTGGAGGATATGATGTTATTGGAGTAATGGAGACATGGCTGCAGGAGGGACAGGACTGGGAAATTAATGTTCCAGTGTATCTTCTTTGGCTTGGCTTCGCGGACGAAGATTTATGAAGGGGTAATGTCCACGTCAGCTGTAGGCTGGTTTGTGGCTGACAAGTCTGATGCGGGACAGGCAGACACGATTGCAGCAGTTGCAAGGGAAAATTGGTTGGTTGGGGTTGGGTGTTGGGTTTTTCCTCCTTTGTCTTTTGTCAGTGAGGTGGGCTCCTATTGAAAAGACAAAAAGTTAGGTAGAGGAGGTGGGGTGGCTCTGTTGGTGAAGAATGAAATACAGGCGCTGGAAAGGAAAGTCATTGAATCAGGTGGAGTAGAGTCTGTTTGGATAGAGTTGAGAAATTGCAAAGGCAAAAGAACCATAATGGGGGTTATATACAGACCTCCGAACAGTGGCTCTGATGTGGGAATCAGTATAAATAAAGAATTAAGAATGGCATGTCAGAGTGGTAGTGATACAGTAGTTATGGGTGACTTCAACTTGCAAGTGGACTGGGAAAATCAAGTAGGTGTGGGAAAACTAGAGAGTGAGTTAATAGAATTCTTGGAGCAGCTTGTGATGGAACCTTCCAGGAGGAAGTCGATTCTGGACTTGATACTGTGCATTGACGTGGAGTTAATAAAGGACCTTGAGGTAGGGGCACCATTAGGTAATAGTGACCATAGTATGATTACTTTTAACCTGCAAATGGAAAGGGAGAAGAAAAGGAATTCAGAAACATTAGTGCTACAGCTGAATGAGGGTCATTATACAGCTATGAGGGAGGAGCTAGCCAAAATAAAACAGGACATTCTAGCTGGGAGGACAACTGGGCAAAAATGTCAGGTATTTCTAGACATTTTTTTTCCACAGGATTCAGAATATATTCATTCATAGGAGGAGGAAAGATTTTAAGAAGAGCAAATGGTAGCTGTGGTTGACAAAGGAAATCAAGTGCAGTATCAGGTCCAAAAGAAATAAGTATAAGATGGCAAAGCAGAGTGGGAGGTTAGAGGATGGGAAGCCTTTAAAAAAACAACAGAGAGAAACTAAGAAAGTCATTCGGGAGGGGATAATGAAGTACGAGGGCAAATTGGCAAGTAATATAAAATGGGATAGCAAAAGCTTCTTCAGTTATGTAAAAAGGAAGAAATTGTTTAGGGCCAAAATTGGGCCCTTAAAAACGGAGAAAGGTGAAATTATCAATGGGAACGAGGAGATGGCTGAGGAATTTAACAAATACTTTGCATCTGTTTTCACCAAGGAGGATATAAGTTATGATCAGAATAGGTGTAGGGGTCAAGCAGTATCTAGGGACTTGGTGAAATTACCTAAGGAAACAGAGAATCTGATGGAGAATCAGATCCAGAAGCAGGTGGTTGTGAGCAAATTGTTAGAACTGAGGCCTGATAAGTCCCCTGGGCCTGATGGGCTGCACCCCAGGGTGCTTAGGTAGGTGGCTCTGGAAATTGTGGAAGCATTGGTCGATATTTTCCAAAGTTCTTTAGATTCGCGGGAAGTGCCTGCAGTCTGGAGAGTAGCTGATGTTGTACCACTTTTTAAGAAGGGAGGGAGAGAGAATATGGGAAATTATAGACCGGTCAGCCTGATGTCGGTGGTGGGGAAGATATTGGAACCATCATTAAAGGAGAAATAGCAGAACACGTAGGAAGGAATAATAGTATCGGTGCTGGTCAGCATGGGTTCCTTAACGGAAAATCTTGCTTGACTAATCTCCTGGAATTTTTTGAAGATGTAACAAGGAGGGTGGACTCGGGAGAGCCAATGGATGTGGTGTACTTGGACTTCCTGAAACCCTTTGATAAGGTCCTACACAGGAGGCTAATTTGCAAAATCAAGGAGCATGGTATCGGGGGTAGGGTGCTGTCATGGATAGATAATTGGTTGAGAAATAGGAAACAAAGTGTTGGGATAAACTGGTCCTTTTCTGGATAGCAGGATGTGATGAGTGGAGTCCCACAGGGGTCGGTGTTGGGCCCTCAGTTGTTTATTATTTATGTAAATGATTTGGATGAGGGGATTAATGACTACATTTGCAAATTTGCAGATGACACTAAACTGCGTGTAGTGTGAAGTGCGAGGAGGATGTCAGGAAATTGCAGGGGGACTTGGACAGGTTAGGGGAGTGGGTGGAGAAATTGCAGATGAAGTTGAATGTGAGTAAATGCGAGGTTGTCCATTTTGGAGGCAGAAACAAGAGAGCAGAATATTATTTAAATGGTGTTAAGCTGGGGAGTGGGGTAATGCAAAGGGATCTCGGCCTACTTGTTCACCAGTCATTGAAAACTAGCATGCAGGTTCAGCAAGCAGTGAAGAAGGCGAATGATATGTTGGCTTTCATAAAGAGGAAATTGGAGTATAGGAGTAGAGAAGCCCTCCTGCAGTTGTATAGGGCCCTGGTGAGACCTCACCTGGAGTATTGCATCCAGTTCTGATCCCCATATTTAATAAAGGACATACTTGCTATAGAGGGAGTGCAGCGCAGGTTTACAAGGTTAGTTCTCGGGATGGCAGGATTATCATACGTGGATAGGTTAGAAAGACTTGGACTATATGCGATGGAGTTTAGAAGGATGAGGGGAGAAATGATTGAGGTATTTAAGATTATCAAGGGCTTGACAGGGTGAAATCAGAATACATGTTCCCAATGATGGGAGAGACTAGGACTAGAGGGCATAGTTTAAGAATACAGGGAAGGCAATTTAAGACAGAAATGAGGAGAATTTTTTTTTTACCCAATGAGTTGTGGATCTGTGGAATGCATTACCACAGAGGGTAGTGGGAGCAGATTCTTTGGATCGATTTAAGAGAGAGTTGGATAAGGCTCTTGTGAGCAGGGGAATTAAGGGTTATGGGGATAAGGCTTGGATTGGTTATTGAAAGGGAAAGATCAGCCATGATCTGTTAAATTGTGGTGCTGGCTCAACGAGCCAATTGGCCTACTCCAGCACTTATTGTTTATTGTCAATTAGAGCTGTGCAAAATTCATTGGATGTCTCATTCCTGGATCCTACGGAGCCAGCAAGGTCTTAGGGAGGTTGAATGTTTTACTGCCCATTATTCTGAGGAAGAGGACAGGTTTGCAGTTTACTGGACATTCCACAATATTGTGGGCTCTACAGTAATGATTAAACCATTCTATGTAGCTATCCCAACTTTCTTTTACTTCATTGAATGCCCTGAACTTTCCCTCTGCCATCTTGGTGTGCTTTCACCTTGATCTTTAGAGGGAATTTGTTAGAGTTGTTAGGTAGTCTTTTTTTTTTAACATTTCTTCTGTTGTTTTTCTTCTCACGATTGGTGCCTGGAGTATGTGTAGGGTTTTATTTTGTTCCTCGTCACCACTGTGGTGTAGGCACTCACACAATTAAGACTCGGACACGTGATGCTTTCTCATCCTTTACTTCTATTAGACTAGCATGGCTACTGAGACACAGGGTTAATTTTATGGAATGGTGACATCATGTCATGGGTATCATGATGTCCAGCAGAGGGCGGGTTATATACACAACACAACGTACACATGTAAATTAATTTTAAAAACTGATGGTTCATTACAGAGAAAAATAATCAATAAAGACCAATCATACAAGTCTGATTCAGGGATGGGTTGGGGTGTGGGGGGGGGGATGTAGCAGGTGCTTCTGAACCTAGTGGCGTGAGGCTTGTGGTACATCTACCTCTTACCTCATTGAAGCAGTGAGAACAGAGTGTGTGCTGTGTAGTGTGCATCCTTGATGTTTGCTCTGCTCTCTTATGGCAGGGTTAACCTGTAGATGTTCTTGATGATGGTGAGTGTTTTACCTGTGATGTCCTGGGCTGTGTCCATTACCTTTAGCAGGGCTTTTGACTTAGGGGTGTTGATGATCCATACCAGACTGTGTGGCAGCTGTTCAGCACACTTTCCACCACACCTCCATAGAAATATGCTAGGGATTCTGATGTCAAACTTAACCTCCGCAAACTCCTGAGGAAGTAGAGGCACCAATGTGTTTTCTTCACAATGATATTCATGTGTTGGGTCCAGGAAAGATCCTGGGAGATAATGAACTCAGAAGAAGTTAAATTTGCTCACTTTTTCCTTCTCTAATTTCCACCAATGATCACTGGATTGTATATCTTTAGTTTTCCCTTCCTGAAGTCAACAATCAGCTTCTTGGTTTTGATGACATTGAGCGCAAGGCCATTGTTGGTGCATAATTCAACCAAATTTTTAATCTCCCTCCTGTGAGGATTCTTCACCCCTTTTTTACCATGGTACTGTGGTATCATCAACAAAATTGTAGATGGTGTTGCTGTCGTCCCAAGCCACATAGTCATAAGGCCATTTCATGTTGGGCCTCCACCTTGAGACCAGCTACGGAACAGATACAAAAATGGGAATTTAACTTTCAGATAGCAGCCCTGAAAGGCTGCTCAAGCATCCCACTCATATCGAGAGGCACCTCGTAGCACCCTCCAAATCCGACAGAGGTGGGGTGACTCGTGCCGTAGTGCCACCAGTCATCAAGATGCGGCAGAGCAATGGCTGTCTTCCCTACCCATAAATTCCCACGCAGCTGAAACCGCTCTATGGTTACCAGAACTTTTCTAGCTGCATGGGGGATTAAGGATAGGGAAGACGGCCATTGCTCTGTCGCATTTCGAACTGCAGAGAGCAGCCTTGAAGGCCAAAGAGGCCCTGTGTGGTTGTCCCAGCCCCCAATGTCTGCCCCCTGCTGGTCCCTGCTGCCCCACTGGTCTCCGCCACCCATTACGCCCCCCCCCCGATAGTTCCCACTGCCCCAACAGTCCCCACTGATAGCCCATGCTACCCCGACTGCTCCGATGGCACCCCGCCACCCCTGACTTGGAGGGAGAAGGGTGAATGGGGAGATGGATCATGGGCTGACAGCATCATCAGCCCGCCCCTAAACAGCTGCTTAGCACAGCTTTACATTCAGATTGATCGGCAGAGGGCTGCACTGCAGAGATTATCCCTCTCTGAGATGGATTGGATTATGCGGCTAGCAAACCACCTCTGCGCATTCAGAAAGGGAGATGATGATGCATTTTGGTGGAGTTGCCCTCCCTATATATTTCAACTTCTGGACTATCTGAAATGGCCTATAGGTATAAAGTGAGAAGGGTAGGGGGCTTCGGTACTGATGGACATTGTGGAAGACATTTTCTTACCAATCCTCACTAATTGTTGCCTGGAGGTAACGAAATCCATGGTCAAATTACACAAAGGGCTACTGAGGCTCTGGTCTTCAGCTTGTTGGTCAATTCTGAGGGGATGATGGCATTAAATGCTGAACTGTAACGAATAAAGAGCATCCTGATGTATGCATCCTTGCTGTCCAGATGTTCCAGGGCTTTCTGTGGAGCCAGTGAGATGGCATCTGCCATAGACCTGTTGTTATGATGGGCAAATTGGAACGGATCCATGTCGTTTCTCAGACTGAAACTGATATGCCTTTCAGAACACTTCATCACTGGTGAGGTGAGTAAGTGCCACTGGTTGATAGTAATTTATGCAGGTTATCACACTCTTATTAAGCACCAATACGATAGACGCCTGTTTGAAACCAATGGGTACCATGCCCTGCGAGAGTGAAATGTTGAACATTGGCATGTTCGTCAGGACAGATTTTTTAATACTTGTCTGTGTACTCCAACCCAAACAGATGCTTTCCTCAGATTTATTCTCCTGAAGGCAGACTGCATGTCATCCTGGGTTACGGAGAGGAGAGGATCATTATAGAACATTGGAGTGTGCAGTAGTGGTTCTTCCTTGTGCTTTATGGTCAAATCGGGAGTAGAAGCCATTGAGTTCATCTTGGAGAGAAGCTTTGCCATTTCCTACTTCACCAGATTTGGGTTTATTGCAGGTTATGTCAATTAGGCCCTGCTGCAGCATGTTGTATCAATTTTCAAATGGAAACTCCACTTTGGCTGGGAGATGGCTTTCTGAAGGCCATTCCTTATCCTTCTGCTGTGATCTGGCCCTCAGCAGGTTCCAGATTATTTTGATGTCCCAGTAAAAGGATTGTCATATTTTATGAGAGACCCTTCACAATACAGAAAACTTCAGTTTAACCATGTGAAAATCTCATCTTTCCATATCTTTGCTTTCTCAACTTTTAATCATGATTTATATTAGTAATTTCCAAAGTGGGCACTGCTGCCCTCACGTGGATGGTGGAAAGATCCAAGGGGGCAATGAGGGAAAAGTGGGCGTTCTGTATCTTGTCATTTTATTGATCAGTCTGATGCAAAGTTCAATGAAAAAGCAAGTGCAGTAATGTTCTGGCCAGACGAGAGATGGCCGTAGTGAGCAAAATAAAGGGTGAGAAGACATTCTCGCGAGAGCTGGTCTCAGTAGCCACCACCGCTCTCTCAGCACCGCTACTAACCCCCCCACACACACTGCTTAGTGCCACCACTAACACCCCTGCTCAGCACCACCCCTAACACCCCAGCCACTCAGCGCCACCACTAATACCCCCACCCCCACTCAGTGCCATGACTAACACACTTCAGCCACTCAGCGCCCACTCTTGTGTATGCACTCGCACAATTAAAACTCAGACACCTAACCCTAACCCCCAATCCGTGAAACCACTAACCCCCCCACCCTGCTCTGTGCCACCACTAACCCCCCCATCCCCACTCAATGCTACCACTAACCCACCCCACACCACCTGGTACCACAACTAAACTCCCCATCCCCACTCAGTGCCACCACTAGCCCTCCAGCCACTCAGTGCCACCATTATCCCCCCACCTCACTTAGTGCCACCACTAACCCCCCCTCCTCAATCAGTGCCACCACTAACACCCCCACTCCACTCAATGCCACCACTAACCCACCCCACACCACTCAGTGCCACCACTAACCTCCCCACCCTCACTCAGTGCCACCACTAACCCCCCTACCCCACTCAGTTCCACCACTAAACCCCCAGCCACTCAGCACCACCACTAAGACCCCCACACAGTGCCAACACTAACCCCCCCACCACTCAGTGCTGCCACTACCCCCCACCCCAATCAGCTCCACCACTAACCCCATGTTCTCTGCCACCACTAATCCCCCAGCCATTCAGCACCACCGCTAATCCCTCACTCCACTCAGTGCTACCACTGCCCCCCCACCTAACTCAGTGTCATAACTATCTTCCCCCGACCCCGCTCAGTGCCCCCATTAACACCCACAACCACTCAGTGCTGCCACTACCCTCACCCTACTCAGTGCCACCATTAAATGCTCCCCCACCCTGATCAGCCCCACCACTAAACCACCCCAGTTAGCACCACCACTAAATCCCCCCATTTATCACCACCACTAAGCCCCCACCGTGCTCAGCGTCACCTCTAAACCCCACCGCTCGGTGCTGCCACTAACTCCCCCATCCCCAGGGCCGTTGTATCAGGTGGGGGGTGGGGGGGAGCTTGGGATCTGGCCTGAAGGCCAAAGTGGTGGCAGCCCAAATGAGTTTGGAAACCACTGATTTATGTTCAATTACCTGAAATATTAAAGCTCATCCTTTGCTTACTGCCTGACCTCATGTTAATTTCCAACTTCGTGTTTGTTTTAAATTTCAACCATCAGAATAATTTTATTTGAAGCGATGTTGCATTGCAACAAGACAGATGGTTTAAAAGGTTAAAGTGGCAGGTATGTCAATTAATGGCCAGACCATAGTGAAATCTTTTGCCTTTTGAGGAGATGGATAAGATAACTGTGAACTCAAAGGAAAAACTTTAGAAACTGTTGTGAAAATGTATAATAAGCATTTGCAAATAACTATTACACAGTTAATAGAACTAGTTTTATTCACAAGAGCAGCCTTTTCGAAATGGGATAAAAAGAAACATTTACAATGCATCAGGGATATTTAAAGAGTGGCGCTATCATAATATTCACTATCATTATATTCATATAATTTCCACTCAAACTGCAGAACAATATGTGTAATGAAGCCACAAGTGCAAAAGTGAGGAAATGATGAACAATTGTTCATGCTTTCTTTGAATTAATTCGGATTACTGCCCTTGTTATATCATGTCACAGGATAGTTCAAATCTGAAACCTTGGGTACATTTTATTGTTTGCATTTGTTATGATTTAGTGTCAACATGCAAAGCCTCAACAGCGACCTTCCCCTGTTGAATAAATGTTTGCATTCTTGCATTTTAAATGTCTAGTGTATTATTATAGCCTTACACGTGCAAATTTTAGAAACAAAAACATTATTATATGAAATCTTTGATTACAAGCTCTGATAACCACACACACACACACACACACACACACACACACACACACACACACACACACACACACACACACACACACACACACACACACACACACACACACACACACACACACACCCCTCAGATACTCTGGTACCAACACAGATACAAAACAAAATGTTATTTCAACTACTGGAGGTCACATCAATCTTCCAGCATTTCGGAACTCGTAATTTTGAACAATTGAATAGAATCAGTGACATTACATTGGGTTGCATAACTTCTGGAGATAGAGCAAGTTGGTAGAAGGTGAGATCATGAACCATGGGTTTATACAAAGTCATGTCCAAATCATTCAGCAGAAGGAAAGTTTTGAAGGGTGAATCGTGTACAAATTTGATAAAATTGAATGGAGGTGAAATGTCACTTTATTCCTTGTAGAAGTCAAGTTTATTGTCCATCTGATTGTTCAAGTACAACCCAATGAAACAGAGTTCTCCGGTCCTTGGTGCAATTCACACAGACACACAATCAGACATAACACATATGAGAGACCAAGAGGATAGAGGCTCTTGAGAAGAGTGCTATATTTGATGGTGTTTTTAACTCAACCTTGATTGCTGACAATCTTGTGTTTTGGTAGTACAAGGTCCATGTTTGGTACTTGTCTTTTGTGAGAGGCTATGACAAGCAAGAGGAGGAAAGGTGCATGTAAGAACTGCACTTCAATGACTTGTGCTCCAATGAAGATGATCGCGTCAGACCCTGCAAGGTACTTATGTTTGGACTGCGGTTAGCAAAATTGCTCATTGACACGTGCACAACTGTCAGATTACGTAGATGTATCCACGTAGTGGATGCAGGACATGAGTAAATTTAAACTTTGAATAAAATCCCAGGGCAATGAATGAAGTGAGTTTGACAGTCCTTCCCAATGCATGAAGTTGAAAAAAATGGCACCAGATTGTGCCTGATGCAATTCCCTGCATTCTTTGGGTTTGCCTGTCAATTGCATTCTCAGTCCCTTAGTCCCAAAATGGATGCAACATTATGATGTCTATCAAAAATAAGGATTACCAGTTGGACGGTGGAATAGATTCAAGGTTTTGCTCAAATTTACTTTGAATGACAAAGTACAGCACTGCCATGGACTTGTGGAAATTGCTGCCCCATCATTCAGGATGGCACTGGGAGGCTCAAGTTGGGAGTACCCAGAAGCTTGATGTAAATGTTGAAAAGTCCATACCACTCTGATATGCCTGCCTCCATTTGTGCTGGAGCCTGGATATCTGAAATACCAGTAACCTTAGAACCAACAAAACTGCAGAGAAAGCAAAACATCTTCGATCCCAATGGATGACTAATGAAAAAGAAACATTTAAAAGATGAATGGGGATAAGTATTGCAAACTTAGGGAGAAACTATGATGTCAGTTCAGAACAACAGATCAACATGCTGAAGAAACTCAACAGGTTCCACAGTATTCACAGGAAATAACGGGTAACCCAAGTTTTGAGCCTGGACCTTTGTCAGGCATGTAACTGATGAGTTTGTGTACTGCACTCAACCCCAGCATTGGCAATCTTTTATGTTTATCTTCATGGACGCTACCTCACTTGGTCTTTTTCACTTTTATGCACTATTTTTATCTATTGGAAATGTGGTTTATAGAAATGTTTACACTATGACGCTACCGCAAAACAACACATTTTGTGACATGTTCATGACAAAAATTTCTGATGTTGATTTTGATTTTATCAGGTCAGGAGTTCTGAAATTCCCCATTACTGAAGTTTTCATTGAGTTATCAATAATTTAGAAGACTGGAATTACAGAACAGTAGGCTTTTATTTACAAGAAACTTGAAGGTCATCCTGTGCTGTGACCCAGGCTTTATGCGGGGGGGGGGGGGGGGTGATTATGGTGTTGGAGACTTTATACAGGGTTAAGAGGGAGGAGCCACGGGTAGAGTCATAGGATGGGGTGGAGCCAGATTAATGAGTGCACTGCAGTTCACTGCAGGTAGACATTGTCCCAAGGTCTTAAAAGAAGAGGTTGATAAGTTGGTATCAATTTTACAAAAATCTCGAGATATTGGAAAGGTTCAATTAGATCATGAACTAGCAAGTATTCATAAAAGGCTGGGAGACAAAAAGCAGAAAACAACAAATCAGTGTGGTTGACATTTGATGCTATGTTAAAGGTTTAATCACAGGGCACCTTAAAAATAATTGAGGCTATCAGGTAAAATCTTTCTATAATCATTTGATGATGGTGTTGTGCAATTGCACAACAGAAGGTGGTGTAAGGCACCGATAGCCTACAGGTCACCCTTGGGCAAGGTGTAGTACCTGCTTAGCCACTCAATCAGAGTTACGTGAAGCCATGGATTGCAGATAGCGGATGGTTTTTACAAGCAGATCCTACAAATTGGAATTTATGGTTGTAAAACTAAAATGGAGCCTTCACTGACGGAGAACAGGGAAGACAGCAACTACAATTCGGAGGGTCAGAGATTGTGACGGATGGAGATTGTGACAGATTGCCCACGCCTAATGGCAAGGGACCTGGATGAATCCTTTTGTGAAAGGAAATTATGATTGACCAATTACCGCATTCAAACACTTGTGGACCTGTCAGATGTTGCTGAACAAATAACAAGGTTCTGAGTTGCTCCCACTGATGTTAAAATATATGCCAGCCAGGAATGCAGTTCTGACGGAGCTCACCAGAGCACCACTTCAGCACCTCAGGGGACAGCTGCAGTACCTCATGGGGCGGCTCCGGCACCTCCTTGGTTTGGGTGATCTCCAGCACCTAAAATATTAGGACCTCACACCTGATGCCAACCTTATGCCCATTTCACACCCTGCTGTGCCTCACACGTCATATTAAAATTGTACCAAGTGACAATGAACTGAATTTATTTTTAAAGCAAGATTTTCCTACCAGTGAGAATTGAACAGCCGATATGGTTTAATTAAGTCATAATTGTTGTTTGACATTCGCTGTATAATTCATCAAAAGTGAAGGGAGATGCCTAATAACTATCGCAAGGTATTTTCACAGTTTAAATCTGGGGCAGACTCTGGGCACCGAGGTGCAAATGTGTGCTTTATTCTGACAAGTTTTTATCAAAATGATATTGTGAATTTTGAGCCCAATTCCAAAGAGTGTTGAATTCTGACTGATAAAATGATTCATAATTCAGGTGAAACCTGTATAAAGCGCTGCAACTCAACTTCATTGAGTTTGTATGTGTGTGGTGGTACACCACCGGCCAACTGCAGGGGGAAACCTCTGTACCTGCAGGAGTGTAAGGGGGACAGGACAACACCTGGCTGGCTGTCAATCAGTTGACTGGAATGGATCAAAGCCCCACCCAGTCGGGTGTCAATCACCCTCTGGGATATAAGCCTGCGTCGGTCTCCGAAGTCTCACTCAGAGTTACTGCAGCAACAGCCAGCCTGGCTCTGTGGAAGTCTTTGTGGATTAAAGCCTGTTGTACAGTCTTTGCCTTGTGTGTGTCTGGTTCTGTCTAACATTGCACCACAATATGCTGTATTTTGAAGTTCGCACAACTGAAGAGGATGGCTGTCCATCTCCATTTCATGACAAGCTACTTTCTCCCTTGATATGACATTGAAGGTTGGAGTTTCCTTTTTGAATCCAGTCCAATTTCAGGTTAGAATTATGCCAAAACATGGAAAAGTGTAGCGCTGTAACTTTCCACCTATTCCTCCCCTCCACTAACAACCTTCCCTTCCGTTATGAATGGTGCTTGAGTGTTCTCAGATTCCTAATTCCACAATCCTCTCTTCCCTCCTTCTCACTGTGTATCTGAGACCTCCCAGTGAAATACAGTAGGAGTCCAAGAATGCAGGGCTGATGGCTTTGGAAAGATCAATAAGTGGAGGCAGGAGATTTAATTTTTTTTAATCTTTAATTTTAATTTAGAGAGGCAACGTAGGACAAGTCCTTTTGGCCCATGAGTCCATGTTGCCCAACTACACCTGTGTGACTAACGTACCTACTAGCTCCAGTACATCTTTGGAACATGGGAGGAAACTGGCGCAATAAGAGGAAACCCACCCAAATGTACAAACTCCTGACTGACAGGGGTGGATTCAAATCCATAACACCAGCATTGTAATAGCATTGCACTAACTATTATGCCAGAAGTAGGATACCACTCCTTCTATAGACCATTACAGCACAAAAACAGGCCCTTCAGCCCTTCTAGTCTGTGCCAAACTCTTATTCTGCCTAATACGAGTGGTCTGCATCCAGACCATAGCCCTCGATACACCTCCCACCCTGTAATATTCTGTAATGTTCATTTTGTGACTGTTCAAGATCTCCCTTGGGTAAAATTATGGCTCTTCAGTGTTGGCCTGTCTTTCATTCTGTTGTGGTAGCCCCACAGCCAGGATCTTCCCTGTCTGAGCACATACTGTCCCTCTAAATTGACAACATGATTCCTGGCTCAAACCCTCCTCACATGCCTCCTTTCATTGAAACGGAGGAAACTAAGATTAGGGATCTAAGGCTGGCTCCATTAGGGTTGATTTAGGGTATGTCTGTGAGCTGGGCGTCTATTCTGACATGTTGTAGAGGTGAAGGTACTCATTTTTTCTTGATGGTTCCAATTTGATTATATTTTGCTTTGGGTTCCTTTCTTGCAAATGACATGTAGTGTATTCCATGCATATTTTGTGACTTGCCTCTATTTACTGGCACCGCATGTACCTCTTATGTTGAAGATGGTGACCAACTAACCATTCTAAAAAGAGTTCATCTTATGCTTTGATATAAAAATCAGCGGAGATGTCAGTGTGAAGTATTTTACACAGAGTGGTGGGTGCCTGGAATGCATTGCCCAGGGTTGGTGGTGGTGTACAATAGGCACATGGAAAAGACTCTTGGATAGATACATGGATGTACAGAAAATGGAGGGTTATGTGGGGGTCTTAGGGAGGGGATCGATTGATGTTTAGATATGTCATCAACACAATATCATGTTCAAAGTTAAGAAGCAGATACTGTTTCATCCCTGGCATTATGTTGAATGATGGGAAATGGACTGTGGAACATACCAACTAACATTGTCAAGCTTTCTTTATCTGGATGTCAAAGTCATTTAAAACCAAAGTTACTGAATGGATTTTGTTTTCTTCTCAGGATATAAACTCTGGCTCTGGAGAATGCCAACCAAGGTTTCTTTTTCTCCTCACAGGTAGCAGTGTTGAATTCTTGCCTGACAAAGATGACACCAAGCTGCATGCATGATAAATAAATGAATTTAACCCATTTGCTCACATAAACCTACAGCTCCATTATATATAGTTTCTTATCAGGCTTCGTAACAAGTGACCCATGGTGTAAATAGGTATGACAGCTTCATTTCATTGGATGTTCTTAAAGCACAGAAATTCTTCAGTCTAGCTCCAGGCAATGCTGAGTGCACAAAACTGCAGTAGAACTAAATGGGTATGTCACGCATTGCATTCTCTTGGACTGACATTGTTTTTGTCTTGGGACCTGCGCGTAGGTGTGGGGTTGACATAGAATGGGGCAGCCAAAGGAAGAGGAAAGAGGAGGAGAAAAAAAGGGTGGTTTTGTGAGGATTGGGAATGGTTACTTGCAACTTCAGAGAAAATCTTACAAGTCCATGCTGGTTATATTAAAAAAAACCCGATACCTCTTTGTAGTAGTTTTTCATCAATTGGGAACATGAGTTGATGTGGTAACGCTGTTGGAACTATTTTTCATGTGGTTTGGTCATATATATATATATATATATATATATACAATCTTTTTGGAAGAAAGTACAATTGTTTCTGGAATACCTGAATAAGATTAAAATATCTTTAGATCCGACAGTATTTTTATTGGGTAGTTTCCAACCTTTGAAAGGTCTGGGATTAGATAAATTTCAACTTGCTTTTGCATATTTAGCATTATCTGTAGTGAAAAAATGCATTGCTAGTACGTGCAAAGATACGAATATGATTGATATTAATAGATGGCATAATGAGATGAAATGTTGTTTAATAATGGAAAAAAATCACATAGGTTTTGATATTTACATTTTGACTTACATTGATTAGATCTTAATATGTATGCTTAATTTTTCTTTATTTATTTTTTCTCTTTATGGCTCTCCTGAGGAGAGTTGGCTGAAAGGGGGGGGGGGGGGGGTCCTTTTTTTCCATTTTTCTTTTTTTTCTTTTTTTCTTTATTTTTTCTTATATATATAAAATATATCATTCATGTTTAGTTTATTGTTATATATGTTATATATCTTATATGTTATATATATATGTTATATCTTATATGTTATATATATTGTTATATATCTGTATTTTGAATGAATAAATAAAGTTAAAAAAAAAAATTGGGAACATGAGTTAATAGAATGCTTTAGTTTCTGCAGAACTGATCACCAGTCTCCTCTCTCAGTGTTGCCTGGAGCTGAGAAGAAGCATTACAATGTCACAAAACAATTTAATCCATAATCCTCTTATAGTAATTAATATAGATTCCCATGTATTTTATATACACATGTATACATATAACACACACACACACACACACACACACACACATGCACACACACACACACACACACACACACACACACACACACACACACACACACACACAAAATGGCAGTGCTGTGGAGCAGCTGTAACGGCAGCGCTGTGTGGGCTCAGACCCACAGAGAGCGGGGAGTGAAGTTTCAGCGCTCCTCTGCGGGGCCCAACTTACCAATCCAACTGCTGTCAGCTCAGTAGAGGCATTAAACAGCCTGTTTAAGGAGCCAACATAGGTTAATTTACAAAATCTTGGCCCAAGATGGCGGTGCCTATGTTCGGCAGAAGCCACGAGGGTTTGCAGAATCCAGGGAAGAAGAGCACTGGTGCAAGGCGCCACAGAATGGGGAGACAACACCCATTTGAGAAGGAGAAGCAGTGGAGATAACTCATAGGTGGTGACCAGTGAGGGGCTCTGAGGCTCAGCAACACACAGGTGGTGGTTATCAGTGACTCAAGGCGAGGTACACACACAGGATGAAAGCTGCTGGTCAAAGGACTCACAGCAGGCTGCGGACTGATGGAGACTGGTTTGAGACAGGCTGAAGGTGAACCAGGTATCAGAACTGTGATGCAAGAAAGGCTGGAGACTTCCTAATCATGTCAGATGTGTGCTTGGGTTTGTTGATGATTCAGACTTAAAGCTGTGTGGCTGCAGAGACTGTGGGAGTGCTCGAGGTGAAGCCAAGATCATTCAGTGCTTTTGCTTCTCTTTTGCTTCTCTTTTTTTCTGGCTGATGCCGGGTAATTGTTGTTGATAGCAAATCTTTGTCTGCTTTATGGTATATAAAAGGATATTTCATCTAATATCACTTTTTCTGTTTTATTACATGAAAATAAAATAATCTTGAATCTTGAATGTGTGTGTGTGTGTGTGTGTGTGTGTGTGTGTGTGTGTGTGTGTGTGTGTGTGTGTGTGTGTGTGTGCGCGTGCGTGCCTGCATATCTGTATGTTTGCATGTGTGTGTGCGTGCGTGCGTGCATGTGTGCCTGTGCGCATGTTTGTCTGCGTGTTTGTGCGTGTGTGTACGTGTCTGTGCGTGTGTGTGTGTGTGTGCGTGCCTGCATATCTGTATGTTTGCATGTGTGTGTGCGTGCGTGCATGTGTGCCTGTGCGCATGTTTGTCTGCGTGTTTGTGCGTGTGTGTGCGTGTGTGTGTGTGTGTGTGTGTGTGTGTGTGTGTGTATGTGTGTGTGTGCGCGCGCGTGTGTGTCTATAGAGATGGATTTTGTGTGATATTGGGATCATTTGCAACAGATATCCTCTGCACTGTCATGCTATGGATTAGCTACAAAATCAGGTTAGATGGAAATAAAAAAGGATATTTGGATATCATGTCCCATTCATTCACATAAAATCCCTGCCTCACCATATACAACAATATTTTGCTGATTCCAAAGTGTTTTTCTTACTTTCTTATGTTTTGATATAAAAAGCATCTTGACATCAATATTTTTCTTTCACCAGTTTGGACTTAACAGCAAATTATGGTCGGTTACTTTAAGATGAACAATTGGAGATGGGCATTAAATGATGGGCCTGGCAGTGTTGTCCATTTTCAATGGTGTACTTAGTACAGTCATCTCCGCCAGTGACCTGGTTTCAATCTTGCCCTCAGGTGTTATCTATGTGGAATCTTCACATTCTTCCTTTGATTCCATGAATTTTCTCCAAATGCTCTAGTTTACTCCTACATCTCAAGACATGCTGGATAGAAAGTTAATTGGCTGCTACAAGTGCCCCTAATGTGTGAGTGAGTGAGTGGTAGATGCTGGGGTGAATTGATTGGAAAACAAAGGATCCTGACCTTTTTCTGCTTGAGGGGAAGGTGAAGTGAGGGTGGAAGTACTTGGAATGGAGGAAATATGGATATGGACTTTTATCTATGACAGTTAGGGGAAATCCATGTTTAAGTCAAAACCACATGGAACAAGAAGGCAAAAAGTCCTCACCCCATCTTTTACAAGAAAGAGCAAAGATAAGAGTCCCTTCTTCTCACATTCCACCCCACCAGCCTCTGCATCCAACACATTAATTTCCAACACTTCCACCAATATCAGCACAATCCCACCACCAGCTACATCATTCCTTCCTTCACATAGATCAGTCAATCCAAGACTTCTTTGTCCGCTCTTCCCTCATCACCTAATCTTCCACACCCTTCGGCATCTCTCATTGCAATTGCAAAAAGTGCAGAAACTTGTTCCTACGTTTCTCTCTTCACCTCCACCCTGGCCCACAATCAGACCATCCAGGTGAGGCAGAGCTTTACATGCACATTTATCTAACTGTGTTCAGTGTACTCAGTGTGGCCTCCTCTACATTGGTGAGACCAAACACAGATTAGGTGACCACGTCACTAAAAACCTGTGCTCTGTTCGTGGGTCTGAACTTGAACTTCCTGTAGCCAACCACTTAATTTCCCACAAACATTGTTTGAAACATATGTCTTTCCTCAGCCTCACCCATTGTAAGGATGAGGCCTAACATAAACATGAGGATCAATGCACCATATTCCTCCTTGAGAGCCTTCAACCCTTCAGTGAGATATTGATTTGTCAGGTTTTTATGACCCTCATCTGTGGTGATATGTAATTACACCACTAGGTTACCAGGGGTCATCCCAGTGACCTTGTATATAAAGCAGTCCAGAGCTACAGTCTAGCCTTCCAGGTTTGTCTTGAAGAGAGGTCATTAGCACAAAATCCCTATTTTGGTTCCATTGCTTCCATTTCTTCTTTATCTCCATGAACTTATACTTTTCTTTCTTGACTTCACACATCTCCTTCCCAGTCCCAGTAATCTCTTTCTCTACCTGCTTCTCTGCTTTTACCTTCTGTATGTGTGGAGTTCCAGAATGGAAGGATAAATTACCCTTCATCACCCGGTAACCAGTATCTGACTTGTCGTAATTGGATAAGTTCTACAAGCACAGCTGAAGTCATCTTGAATAATGCCGGGACAGTGACCATTCACCAGGTCAGTATATTGCGTATCCCTAAACTCCAGATGTAAACATGGGGAGTGCAGTTCTGCTCAGTTCAGGAAATTGCCCAGATTCATGAGAGGAGGTGTCTGGGAAAGTGTGCAGTCCATGGCAACGCATTTCATACTGTCTCAACAGGCGCTGGAAACAATTCTATCTCCTTCTCCTTGGACAAGAGGAAACTGGTGATATGCAGAGTCTTGGTGTCTTCTCATGTACTGTGGGGTAATCGCAGATTAACGATGTCATATACAGCTTCAGGATAAGCCTGGAAAGGGTCAAATGCAGAAACATTTATGATCAGAAAAATTATGGAGTAACTCAGCAAGCCTTGCAGCATCCATGGGAGGATGTCATTGACATGACAGGCCTGAGCCCTTCTTCAAGGTATGAGCAAAAAGCAGGGCAGGCACCTGAATAGAAAGGCTGTGAGTGGGGTGGGGGGGGGTGGTGGTGGTGGAGAGAGCAGGGGAAGGAGAACAAGCAGACAGTGATATTTGGACGTGGCTAGGAGGACAGGAAAGGAAAGGTGAGAATTGATCGGAGAGGGGTGGCTTTGTGGCCACAGAGCTGGAGGAGAGGAGGGAAAGGAGAAAGGGAGAAAGGGAGACAGAACTGGAAGAAAGGTGGAATAGAGATAGGGGAATAGGGGAATGGGAGAGACTGGGGGGGGGGAACTAATACTGGAGTAGTCTAATACCATTCCAATTCTAATGCCCAGTCAGCAGATGAGGTGTTGTTCCTCCAATATGTGACAGCTACAGGCCAGCAGGGCATGAGATCCAGATGGCATTAGCATCAGCCTCTCTGGTTTCTGTTGCCCCGTCTCTCCTTTCCCTCTCCCTATTTCTCTTTTCCTCCAGCTGTCTCGCTCTTTCCCTTTATACCTCTCTCTTCCTTTCCTCCAACACTGCATTCACAGAGCCGCCCCCTCCCCTGATCAATGATCGTCTTTCCTCATACCCACATCCCAATTATCAGCCTAGGCCTGTTGGCCTGTGCTCCTCTCTCTGCCTCTTCTTCACTCTTCCCCCAGCCTTTTTATTCAGGCACCCACCTGCTTTTCATTCCTACCTGGAAGAAGCGGTCAGGCCCGAAACGTTCATTTCATGAACGCTGCGCGACCTACTGATTTTCTGAGGTTATACTGCGATCACAGTGTGATCCACAACACTTACGATCACTGATAACATTGCTGATCACAAAGCGAAGCTGTCCATTCCCCACTTTGTCATGGTCCCTGTGGCTACGTTCACCAACATTCATGGAACAAACACATTGCATTAATTTGTCAGTGCCATTGGAACTGTCAATATGATGCATTAATATATTTTCTCTTCTCACTGACACTGCAGAGCGTATGGAGCTAACTTTTGGTTTATTTTGGACTTGTAGATTCCTCAACGGTTTGCTTTTATCTTCTTAGTGTTGCTGGATTTGGAAAAAAAAGCTTTTCCTTCACCCAATAACTTTTCCTGGAGCTGTTTAAAATGAGGTGCTGAGAAACAAAAAAAAACCAATGCTGCAGCAACTCAACAGGTCAGACAATGTACTTTATAAAGCAATGATAAAGACACGTAACCAATGTTTTAAGCTTGAGTCCCTTCATCGAGGTCAGAACAAATTGCTCAAAACGTGATGAAGGGCTCTCAGCCCAAAACGTTGGTTATGAATCTTTTTATTTATGCTCTATAAAGTACGATCTGACCTACTAAGTTTCTGGAGCATTGTTTTTTCACTTCAATCACTACATCTGCAGACTTTTGTGTTTACTTGTGAGGTTCTGTGAGTCGCCTTTGGCTGCAGAGATTTCAGACTCCTGCCGGCTGTTTCTGAAGCGTCAGTCGGACTTTGAGTTTCCTGGATTTTAAAATGTAGACGAAGCCACTTGTCCACTCCATCAGACACACTTTCATAAGTTGGTGGATCTTTTGGCCTCCAAGTTAAAAGTGAACCTGTGAGTTCATTCACTGCGTCCAGGCTTGTGGAACGTTAATCTATTCTGATATTCTCGTGCAATCCAAAACAATATTGTCTTGTTGCGGGATAAGATGTCAGATTGATGATCTTGTTTTTACTCGATGACGAAGTTCCCCTTTGCATTGGATAATATTCCTACCCCTGACAATAACTCTAAAAACAGGAATGCCCAGTCATTCCAACCAACAGGCTTTTGCCCAACTTTTTACTGTAAGTTGTATCGTGATTTGTTTATCAAAAGAATATCTGCAGCTGCAATTCAAATTTCCTCATAAAATGTGAGACATTTAAGGGTGATAACGATACATGATATAGGATTAAATAAATACAGACATGTTTTGAACATCATGAAATAAACTATCCTGGAAACTTTGTACAAGATTCTATAATTATTGGACAGCACATTGGTTAGTGCAACATTCTTAAGGGGCCAGCGACCCACTTCGAATCCGATGCTGTCTGCAAGGAGTTTTTGCATTCTCCCCATGTCTGCATGGGTTTCCACTGAGTGCAATGGTTTTCACCCACGCTTCAAAAAATATACGGGGATTGTAGGTGGACTGGGTGCAATTCAACGGCACAGGATCATGGGCCGGAAGGAACTGTTACAGTGCTGTATGTCAAAAATTAAATTAAAAAAATATTATTTCAATGGTCCAGGGAATTGTCAATTGTGATAGGCGACTGCTACATCACAAAAAAAACCTTGCAAAATGACGGTAGGAAACCATCCCAAGAATGTTGACAGGATGTCAGGGTTTGAGTTACAGAGAAAGGTTGAGCAGCCTGGAGCTTTTTTCTCTGGAGTATAGAAGATTGAGGGGGGGATTTGATGGAGGTGTTCAAGATTTTAAAAGGGACAGAGAGAGTCAACGTGGATAGGCTTTTTCAGTTCAGAGGCCATGGTTTGAGATTGAAAGGGGAAAATTATACGGGGAACATGAGGGGAAATTTCTTCACGGAAAGGGTGGTTGGGATGTGGAATAAGCTTCCGGCAAAGGTGGTTGAAGCAAGGACTTTATTTACATTTAAGGAAAGACTGGATAATTACATGGAGGGGAGAGTATTGGAGGGGTATGGACCAGGTGCTGGTCAGTGGGACTAGCAGGGTGGGGATTTGTTCCGGCATGTACTAGTAGGACCAAACTGGCCTGTTCTGTGCTGTATATGGTTATGTGGTTACTACATGAATGTATGGGACTTTTAAATGATGGTAGGGGACTACAAATGGCAAACAACACCATCATATCGCTTCATCATCTGTGTGATGGAAAACAATCAGGACCTCCTCTTGTCAAGCAAGTGCAAAATCACAAGACAAGGTTACAACCTTGTTTCTACACCAAGTCTTCACCAGTTCCACCCTCAGTATCCTTTCTGTGGCCTGACGTACCTGCATGTGTTTTATTATGTTTTTATCCCATTTTCCCATGAAGGTCCTGGAGAACATCTGCAAGTAGTGCTATCCTGGTTCCAAACATTATTTCCCCTTCTCACTCATAATCAAGTTGAAGTTCAAGTTCAAGGGGATTGATACGTGTACCAAGAGATTGTTCTCCCCTTTATTTTATAAATTTTCATCTGTACCTTAGGTCCTCTGCTCCTCTACCCACTTTAGGGCAGTACGATTAAATTTTTAAAATTTATTTATTTTAAAAATTTAAACATACCGCATGGTATCAGGCCATTTCAGATCACAAGACCATGATTCCCAATTGCTCTTTGGCTTGGCTTCGCGGATGAAGATTTATAGAGGGGGTAAATATCCACATCAGCTGCAGGCTCGTTTGTGGCTGACAAGTCCGATGCGGGACAGGCAGACACGGTTGCAGCAGTTGCAGGGGAAAATTGGTTGGTTGGGGTTGGGTGTTGGGTTTTTCCTCCTTTGTCTTTTGTCAGTGAGGTGGGCTCTGCGGTCTTACACCCAATTAACCTAGAACCCCAGTATGTTTTGAACGGAAACCAGAGCACCTGGTGGAAACCCACACAGACACGGAGAACATGTGCTGTTACGATCCCAGAGGACACATACACCCAGCAGGAGTAGATATTCACCAAGACAAATTGTTACTTAAACAAAAGTGGTTTTTAATTATTTTTAAACATGAAAACAGAACCAAACTTTAACTATCTTAACCTAACTTGACCCCCTTCTAATTCTAAGTGCATGTATATGTAATGAATATGTAAGTTCTGAAAAATTCTTTGGTTCACAGTCCAATCACTCTTCTCATTCCTCCAAGTTCATTGGTTGCAGGCAATTCTTAGCACAGAATTTAACATGTATAAAGTTCATCAGGCTTTGGTCCTCGAAAGGTAAATGGCTCCCACTCAGGAAGGTTCTTGTTGATTTTCAGAGAGAGATGTGTTGTTCCAGGACATCCACAACTGATGTACTTCCATCAGTCACCTCAGTGTCTTATTGATGTAACTTTCCCCTTCAGGGTTCTTCAGATGATAACTTCTTTCTTTCAGGCTACACAGAGTTCCTTTCTGTTTTTTCTTATTCCAAGTGAAGCATTAGACAGCCAGTCCTTTCCTCTTGCATAAACCACAAGGGCTTCGACCAGGCTCTTCCCAAAGCTTTCCAGCTTGTCCTGTTCCAGCAACTTCTTGCTGGTTGTAACGCTGTCAAAAGGTCCATGTGTGTGTGTCTCTCTCTCTCTTTCTTTCACACACACACACACACACACACACACACACACACACACACACACACACACACACACACACACACACACACACACACACACACACACACACACACACACACACACACACACTGAGACTGAGAGAAAACCTGTCTGAATCTCTCTGCTTGCAAAACAATATGACCGTCTTACAACAGCAAGTCAATTGCAGACAATAGTGGAACCAACATTCTCTTTCATTTGTTGCCTTGAAAAACAATAATCCATTAGTGACGTCTTTTGAGCACTCTTCAAAGATCTTGCTTAAAGGTGTGAGAAGCCACTATGTCCCCAGTATTTCCAATAAAATCTGTTTTAAATTGTTTGTATGTGACTTATTCTAACAAACCTTTCCCAATTGATCTCCCAAAGACATTTCTATATACTCTGTCACAGAACCCACTCCTTACAGACAGCACGGGATTTGAATCCCGGCCCTAGTCGCTGGTGCTGTAACAGCTACGCTAACTATGCTGCCATTATATTATATTGCCTTTTCTTCATTCAATATTCAGATGAATTTTCCACTCCCAATCTGACTATAATCTTCCAGATCACTCCAACAAAGGCAGTACCAGCTTGGAAATCAGTTCCTCTTTTGTCCAGGTACATTGCAGCCTTAGTAGAGAATTGAACTATTACAGATTTCCTTGTGATCAAAGGACTACCCAATTCTGTTGTGAGAGAACCCATGTCCAATTATTGCGTCAGATTTTCTCCATCTACCAGCACTACTTGATCTATAGTTTCCAACGATTTCCTTTTGCTTTTCTGATTTTAGCAACAGTTCTGACCTACAAGTCACAGCTTTAATCTCCTTTAGATACTTGTCCCTCCACTTAGCTTTATTACAAAAACAGCCAGCTCAGCCTGTGGACAGAGTTTTCCTTTTAAATGTTTTTTTTTAAAGACTGCCGACTGGCAATCATAAACAAAAACAAATTGCTTGAAATTCAGCAAATTACGCAGCATCTGCCAAAGTGGAAACAGTCAAAGTTTATCTATCGGTGCAAAAACTAAACATGTTTGTTACTTTGAGGCTGAATAAATTACAATGTGCACCTTTTACATTTTAGATGCCCTTTTACATTTTAGATGCACAAACAGCATCTTTCGGCCCACGACCCAATGCCACCCAATTATACCCAATGGAACTACAACCCCGATACATTTTTGAACAGAGGGAGGAAACCGGACCAACCAGAGGAAACCCAGACAGACATGGGGGAGATCATGCACACTCCTTACAGACAGCGCCGTCTTCGAGGCCTGGACACTGTCGCTGCAATGGCATTGCGCTAACTGCTACGCTAACCCTGTCACCCTTGTAAGTCCATCACCATTGCACAAGATATGTCAGGCTTTTGATGTCGTTTAGTTATATAAAATAATTAACAGCAAATCAAATGTACATTTGGACCAAAATGGTACTCTGAAAACTGTTTGCAAGTTTTGCTTACGTTACATATTTGTGTAATAAAACTCCAAGCCACATTTTGCAAGATGTGCTAATTATATCTAAATGCAGCTTTATCACCATTTAGACACTAAATCCAAATAATGATTCCCAAGGATATTAAATATTATACAATGATTCTGGACAAGATTCACAAAATGATTGCTGAGGAACATAGCTGAAAGCTTAGGAGAAAGGTAATACTGTTGTATGCACAGAGAAGTGGTTCTGCAGGGAATAGTAACATTTATTGGATGCAATATTATATGAAGTGATGTCTATGAGATAAAATGAGTAGTAAAGCTCCCTTGGTATAGATTGAATGGGATCAATTTCAGACAAGGAAAATCTACTCTGAATGTGACAGATACAACAGCTCACAAGAGGATAACTACCTCTGAAGCACCAGACACTCTTGAAACAGTGCATCACTGACTGAAGTAATAAACAACAAAGCAAAGGGAATGCTGACATACAAGACTAAACCAGTGGAGGGAACTTTGGAGATTGCCATTCAGAAATTGTCTTGACCTGTAATCAGACCTGACTCTTGATATGCTTCATGTATTTACAGTAACAGAATTAACAGAAGTAACAGTAACAGAAATGCCAATGACATAGATTTAACAAAAAGAAAAAAAAAAGTGTTTCAAAGAAGAAAACTTTGACACTGAGGAGGTACTTGGCCTTTGGCATTCTGTAGTTTGATGAGGCATTCAATGGCGAGACAAATTAGATGCTCTATTTATATCTCCAACTATTCTTCTTTGTGGAATTAAAAAATGGGAAGATATGATCTGGATCTGACTTAATATCATCTTATTCGTAATATTGTACAAAGTCAAATTCTGTCCTCATGCTGCAGTTTGAATGTATTCCTATATTGGACTCCTAGTATGATATGCTTTATTTTAATTTAAAATTAAAAGTGGAAGATTGTCTTTAGAAAGCAGTTTCTGACACTAGATTGAATCAGATTAGGTTAATTAATATTGATTTTTGATTGAATATATTTTACAAGTTTACATTGTTAAAATTCTTAGCTCCAGCAAGCATGTGCAAGAAAATACAGCAAAAGTGGTGCCGAAACTGCCAACACTGCGTGCAGAGGTGAGACTGCCACTGCATTCATGCGGGAACTTGTTGTGCCACCATGTGGCAAGGGTGCAGGTGAACAAATGTTTCCACGCAGCGAAAATCAGAGGGCCGCTTCTTGTTCCCTGGACACATCATGCAGAGTTTGGCACAGAGAAAGGAAATATCAGGCGACATAAGAGTTTGACACCAGTGGTGTAAAAACCATGTACATTTCCTTCATGTCTGCGTGGATTTTGTCTGGGTGCCTTGTTTTCTCCTACATTCCCAAAGACATATGGAATTTGGAGGTTAATTGGGTGCATTTGGGTGGGGCTGGCTTGTTGGCTAGAAGGGCATGCTACTGTGCTGTATCTCTAAACGATATAAATATATAACTGTTTAGCAGCGTGGAAACAGGCCACTAGTTCCCCCCTCCCTCTCTCCACCCATAACCCTCTAACCCCCTCACATCCATGTACACATCCAACCTTCTCTTAAATGACAAAAGGGACCTTGCCACAACTATCTCTTTTGGACAATCATTCCATTAACAAATTAAAAATGGCTCAACAAATCGAAGCGATCAGAATCCTTCATAATTAACAATTGATAACATCTGTTGATAAGTGCGTCCCCATCAAATTGTTCAGGGTTTTCCCCAATCAGAAGCCCTGGATGAACAATGAAATTTGGAGCAGGATGAGAGCCACATCACAGGAAATTCAGAGATCCAGATCATTATAGAAGGAGGAGGTATGATCGACAGAAGGCAATCTCGCAGATGAAAATGGAAACAACGAAGGATAACCAACAGTTGTGACAGGGCCTATTTGGCATAACCTGCTACAAATCTGGTGCAGTAGGACATGGCAAAGCTTCACTCATAGATGAACTCAATGCCTTCTACAACCAATTTGGCCTCAGGAACAAGGAAGAACCACAACCCCCATGTCCCTTGATGAACCTTTCCTGTCTGTATTCGAGGATGACAAGCAGGCTGCCTTCAGGAGAATGAAACTGAGGAAAACATCCAGTCCAGATGGGGTACCTTTCTGAGTATTAAAAAGCTGTGGTGATAACTTATTAATGTATTCACAGATATCTTCAACATCTCACTTTGGCAGGGTGTTGTACCCACCTGCTTCAAACAGGCATCAATCGTACTGGTGCCCAAGAAGAGTGTGGTAACCTGCCCAAATGACTATTGACTAGTGGCACTCATATTTACAATGATGAAATGTTTTTAAAGGGTGTTTTTAAAGCACACGAGCTTCTGTTTTAATGGCGACATAGATCCATTCCAATTTGCCTACCATAGCAACAGGTCTGTGATGTTTCTTCCATTGCGATAAAGAAACTTGGATTCTTTTATATTAGTGTTTTATTATCAATTCACGACCATGTGTGACACATCCATTTTGTGCATCTAACCTGAGATGAGACATTCCATGTCTGACATTCCCTAGTGGTCAAGAGGGCAGCAAAGATCCATACATCAGGATGCACTTTATTGTCTGCAGTTCAGCATTCAACATTATCATCCCCTCAAAAGTGGATTGGCAAACTCCAAAATCTGGCCCTCAATATACTTCTGTGTAATTGGATCCTGGATTTCCTCACCTCCAGGCAATAATCTGTAAGGATTGGTAAGAACATCTCCTCCACAATCTCCATCAGTACCAGAGCACCACAGGGCTGCATTCGTAGCCCCCTGCTCCACTCCCTTTACACCTATGACTCTGTGGCTCGGTACAGCAGCAACTCAGCATTTGGACAGATTGAACAGTTGGGTGAATGGTGCACAGCAACCTTGCACTCAATGTCACCAAAAACAGGGAACTGATTATTGACATCAGGAACGGAAAACCAGAGGTGTATGACCCAGTGATCATTGGGGGATTAGAGGTGGAGAGGGTGAGCAAATTTAAGTTCTTGAGAATCACTAACTTAGAGGATCTTTCCTGGACCCAGCACCCTAATTTCTTTGTGAAGAAAACACATCAGTGACTCTACTTCTTCAGGAGATGCAGAGATTTAATATGGTATCAGAAACCCTGGCGAATTTCTATAGATGTATGGTGGAAAATGTGCTAACTGACTTCATCATGGTCTGATATGGGTTCATCAATACTACTGTGCAGAAACCCCTTCAAAGGTTAGTGGACATCATAGGCAAAACCGTCCCCACATCAAGAACATCTACTGGGAATGCTACTGTCGGAGAGCAGCAGCAATCATCAAGGATCCACTTTACCCACATGCACTCTGTTCTCGCTGTTGCCATCTGGAAAGAGGTATAGGCGCCATAAGACTCGCACCACCAGGTTCAGGAACAGCTGCTTCCCTCCACCATCAGACTCCTTATCAACAAATTCAATCAGAAACTCACTTAAGGACTCTTATTTGTGCACATTATTTCTTTTTTTTCTCTTTCTGTATTGCACAGTCAGTTTGTTTACATGTCTTCATTTGTTTACATGTGTACCTACTTTTTCTGATGCCCTATCAATAATGCCAAAATACTGGAGTTACTTTATGACAGGCTTTTATTACCATAAGACTGACACATGGTCCTGTTACTGGCTCAATTCCAGGATGGTACTGAGGGAGGGTCTCGGGCATCATCACCTTTATTGAGGAGTTACAGGGAGGAGGCGGGCCAGCCATATACAGAGATACAGTAATAATGGAATAACAGCATCCCTGTGGTATCACCACATTTATGAGTACAGTTTTTTTTGGCACTACCAGTAGTGGCAATTCTGCTTCACCTGCCGATAAAAGAATCTCATGGTTGTATGTGATGTCATGCATGTACTCGAGCAATAAATTTGACTTTATTCCACCATAGGAATTGTAATTTAATGTTATGATAAAGGTAACTATGATGAGCTTATATTCATATATATTGTACAATGAACATGTGCATCGAACCTCTGACTTGCTGCAACCAAACAGTAAAGATAAACTATGATAGTAATCCAATTGAATTAATTTAAAGAAACAATTAATGCATAAGATGGATAATAAATATTTACAATGTTCTCAGTGTGAAAAAGTGACTTTCAATAGTACAGAGAAGTCTTTTGCGCTGTTGTAACAGGCTATGGCTAGTGTACCAGGGGGAGGTTCAAGAGTGTGATTGCTGTTGGAAAGAAACGGAACAGTTCTTGAAACTGGAGGGGCTGGCTTTCAAACTTCCATATCTTATGCCCAAAGGTTCCCGTTAAGGTTTTTCTCAAACATTTCTGTGTAAGATTGGAAAGAAAATGCATAAAAAGAATAAATAAATCAATAGATAGATAGATCAAGTTCCAATTTATTGCCACATGTACAAAGGTGCAGTTAGAAAGTTTTGTTTTAGCAAGCAGGCTAGCTGGTCATCCCATACAGAGTAGGGTTCAAAAATACAGGTACAGTGTGTGATCAGTTGGTACAGAGCAAAAGCAACATTAGTGCAAGAGGTTTTGGGTACACCTTCTCTCCACCTTTTCTGGAGCAGTCATGTTCTTCCTATATCGTGCTGGAGCAGAACCTTACTAAGGCCCCCTTTGGACTCTGCTCAAAGTTTATTGGCCTCCTTAATTGTCTGCATAGAGAACATTAAAAAAATTATGATTTCAATTTGTGCACCCACTTCCCGCCCCCCCCCCCCCCACCACCACACCCCCCCAGCCAAATGTGCTGGGGACCCACGGGAAGGGAGTGAGGTAGTGTATGTCCTCCATTGAGAATGGCTGCTCGAGATGCAGGGCTACCAGTAGCTTATGAAGCTGCACCATGACCTCCTGGTCACAGTTAACAAAGGCTCGCCTCCTGCTTGTTTTCTCTTCCACTCTATCTACTCAAGCTACAGAGTTCTCTGGACTTGTACAGCATGGACCTTCCCTTCGTCCATACTCCCAAAGTCCCAAGGGATCTACCATTCATGGGTGTATGTTCTTCCATTTTGTGACCTCCAAAAATGCATCGCATTTCACACATCAGGTTCAAACTCCACTTCTCTTTTGCTTTTTTTTCAGGTAGATTGGGTATTGCATTTTTTACCTCACATTAATTAGATCAAAAGGAAACATTGGAACATGAGCAATTTTTCTCGGTGCTGGTTAAAATCAACCCAGCAAATGCTGGGAACCCTTCACAGGATGAACAGCAGCCATGAAGAGAGGAATAGGATTAACAATATCTATGAATCACCTTTATTCAGAAATTCTGAAATTTAGAAATTAAGTGATTAAAAAATAGAGAGCCCAAGAACAAAAATAAAGATGAGTTTGGTGATGGTGTGAAAAGGAATTGGGTAGAGGAAGCAAATGGTGAACCAGGGCTGAGGGCAAGAGAGATTAAAGTGATGTGAGGGATATTGGTGTGAAGATTAGAGAACCAGTTGGAAAGTGCTGCTGAGAATATAATTGCTAGTGCCAGATGTTTAACCAAGGAGAGAGAAGAAATTGTTCAGTAGAAAGCCTGGAGATTGCTACGTAAGGAAATTCCAGTTGCAATCCTACTCTGTCCTTGTCTTAGAGGAACAAATGAAATGCATACAGAAATTTGACAGGAGAGAATAAAAAGTGGCACAACAGTATCAATCTGCAGATCCTCACAGGGAGGAAATGCCAAGGATCTTTGGAGAGAAGCATCTCTGATTGGCATTAATGCTGCAGAGTAGTGAAGTGCCATCTGATAAGCTGTTGATTTGGTCTAATAGAAATAATGAGAATGAAGGACATGAAGCATCAACCATCAGTTGAAGTCTTACCTGTACTTTGGATTCCTCATCATTCTGGACCCAGCAAGAAATGGGGATAATCTATGTCACATAGCTCTTGCTCGGAAGGCAGCTGTATGCAGTGCTCATTGAAAGGTGCTGTGAGTATGAAAGGAAGGATCCATTTTTATATTAGCTGTCATTTTACATTTACTAACACTAGATGCCTGGTGCTGCCTCCACCAGTGAAAGCTGAGCGAATAGAGTCAGGCGTGGAATAGGCGGATGCAGTTAATTTGTTGAGGTGTGGGTCAGTAGTACATGGATGGAAGGGGTTAAGGGGAAATGTATTTTTAGGGGTTGAAATTATCTGCAAAGTCAGTTGATGTGAGAAAGTACATACAAAGGTAGACCTGAGAGATCAGAGTGAGGGAGTGAAGGAGTACACATATCAGGATTGAATGTGACACACACCTGTCACCATCCCTCCCTGGCTACCTCATTGAAATGTTTTCTAAATAGGTCCATTCCCTACTGACCCTTTCTGTCATCTCTAATTGAGGTTTCTTGATATCCCAACTGCTTCACCAGGCGCATTGCAATTCCTTCCTGGTTTTGACTCTCCCAATTCCAGACTGAAACCAATCATCATCCAGATACCAGGGTGAAACCATTCACCAATCAGATACCAGGGTGAAATCATTCACCAATCAGATACCAGGATGAAATTCTTTACCAATCAGATATCAGGGTGAAACCATTCACCATTCAGATACGAGGGTGAAATCCTTTACCAATCAGATATCAGGGTGAAACCATTCACCATTCAGATACCAGGGTGAAATTATTCACTAATCAGATACCAGGACGAAACCATTGACCAATCAGATACCCAGGTGAAACCATTCACTAATCAGATACCAGGGTGAAACCATTAACTAATCAGATATCAGAGTGAAACCATTCACTAATCAGATACCAGGGTGAAATATTGCAAGAGAATACATTAAATTAAAGAGAGATAATAACTACAAAAGCTAGATAGATAATAAATAATCAGTTACCAAAGTGCAAGAGAAATACAGTCCAAGGTTAATGTAAGAAGGGGAGGATCAGTAGCCTGTTAGCTGTTGGATAGAAACTGTTCTTGAAATGAGAGGTGTTGATCTTTAGGTTTTCTTCAGATAGTAAAAGTGAGAGAAGGTTGTGAGCAGAGTGATGGGGATCCTTTATGATGTTGGCTGTCTTCTTGAGGCAACGCTTCACAGAGATGTCTGCAATGAATGGGATTTCAGATCCTGTGATGGACTTGCTGATGTTTATTACCTTCTTTATTCTTAATACAGAAGTATAAAGTACAGATAAGTCTTCTTTATTCCTCTACTCTAATTACCAAACTTAGCTGTGATGCAACCTATCACTATGCTTTCTGCAGTGCATTTGTAGAAGCTCGATTTGACAGCATGCCAAGTGTCCTCAGATTTCTTTGTAAGTAGAGGCATTGGTGTGCCTTCTTCACAAAAACCCCAATGTGCTGGCTCCAGGAGAGGACTTCTGAAATATGGACTCCCAGGAAGGAAGGTTTCAACCCTCTCCACCTCTATCCCATCCATGTAGACAAGTGCGTTGTCTCTCGGCCTCTTCTTCCAAAAATCAACATTATGCTTATTGGTCTAGGTGACATTCAGAGCAAGATTGTTGCTCTAGCATCACTCACGCAGCCTTAATAATCTTCCTTAATGATTATTGGCCAGTAGCACTTGTATCAACAGCGATGAAATGTTTTGAAGGTGTTGAAGCATATCAGCTACTGTTTGAGTGGTAATATGGATACATTCCAATTCTCCTACTGTAGCAAAGGGTCTACAGCGAATGTCATCTCACTAGCTCTACCTGAAGCTTGGAACACCTGGACAGCATTCCTTGTTGACTACAGTTTGGCATTTAACAGCATCAGCCCCTCAAAACTGATCAGCAAACTCCAAGACCTGGGCCTCAACACTTTGCTCTGTAAATGGATCATGGATTTCTACCATCAGTGAGGATTGATCTCCTCCACAATCTCCATCAGTGCCTGAGCACCACAGGACTGTGTTCTTAGCCCCTTGCTCTACTCACTTTAGACCTGTGACTGTGTGGCTCGGCAAGACAATAAATCATCTACAAATTTGCTAAAGAAACCACTATTCTGGGCTTTATAAAGAAAGGTGATGAGTCAGCATACAGGAGGGAGACTGAATGCTACACCACAAACAACCTTGCTCTCAATGTCACCAAAACTAAAGAGCTGATTGTTGACTTCTGGAAGGGAAAGCCAGGGGTGTGCAATCCAGTGATCATTGGGGAATAAAGTGGAGAGGGTGAGAAAATTTAAGTTCTTGGGAGTCACTATCTTTGAGGATCTATGCTAGACCAAACACACGAAAGGCATCGTGAAAAAAAACACGTCAGCGCCTCTACTTCCTCAGGAGTTTGCGGAGGTTTGATATGACACTAGAAATCCTGACAAATTTTGACAAATATGTACTGGAAAGTGTGCTGACCGGCTGCATCATGGTCTAGTATAAGGACATTAATACCCCTGAGCTGAAAGCCCTGCAAAAGGTAATGGACACAGCCCAAGACATCATAGTCAAAACCCTCTGCACTATCAAGAACATCTGTAGGGAATACTGCCATCGGAGAAGAGCAGCAAACATAAAATATTCAACACATACTTTGTTCTCTCTGCTGCCATCAGGAAAGAGGTAGAGGTGCCACAAGACTCACACCACCAGGATCAGGAAGAGCTGCTACCCCTCCACCATCAGACACCTCAAAGACAAACTCAATTAGGAACTCAGTTAGGGACTCTTGTGCACTTCATTGATTTTTTTTTTCTCTGTCTTGCGCAGTTTACATTCATTATCTGTTTACAGTTGTTTTTTTGTAACATGTATACTCTGTGTACAATTTTGTTTTGCATTACCAATAAATGATAATGCTGCTTTACCCACAGAAAAGAATCTCAGGGTTGTATGTGATGTAATGTATGTACTCTGACAATAAATCTGAAATCTGAATCTTGATTTTCATCCTGTATTCTAACTCTTCATTTCCAGTTATTTGGCCAACAATGGTGGTGACATCAGCAAATTTGTAGATTGTGTTGAATCTGAACTTGGCTACGCAGTCATGGGTGTATAATGAATAGAGCAGGGGTCTAAGTAGACATTTTAGGGTGCCCCTGTGTTGATTGTCAACAAGAAGGAGATGATATGCCAATCCGGATTGATTGACGCCAGTTAATGGGGAAGCTGAGGATCCAGTTGCCGAGATAGATACAGAGTCCCAAATTTCTTTGTTTGGTCATGAGTTTTACTCTTATGGTTGTGTTGAATGTCAGGCTGTGGTTAATGACTAGCATCTTGACATCGATGTTCTAATGGTTCAGGTGATCTAATGCAGAGTGGAGGACTAGCAAGATTGCATCTGCTGTTGACCTTTTCCAAATTGCAGTTGGTCCAGGTCCTTCCTGAGACAGGAGGTGATATGCTCCGTAACTACCTCGGGAGACACAAATGTCACTGGGGCATAGCCATTGATGCAGGTCACCTTGCTTGTCTGGAATGAAGGATGTCCTTTTAAAGCAGTTAGGGACCTCTGACCATTGTAGCATGAGATTGAAAATGTCAACACAAGCTCCAGCCAGTTGGTTTGCACAGATTTTAAGGACATGGCCAGGTACGCCATCTGGGCCGGATGCTTTTCAAGGATTCACCCTCCTGAAGTTTCAATTCACGTCAGCCTCAGAAACTGGGAGCACAGAGTCATCGCGGGCTGTGGGGGCTCGTGAAAGGTCTTAGTTGTTTCTCTTTTGAAGTGAGCTGAGAAGGGACTGAGCTCATCTGGTGGAATGTATCGCTGTTTGAATACTGTATACTGCTTTGTTTGTACGATTATTGAAATAAAATGAGATAATACTTTGGAATACTGGTGCATCTTGCAGGCAGAGATGATTCCCAGCACAGATTCCAAGAGTGAGTAATATTTGAAGTTAAATAATATCTTGAAATGAAACTGCATTGTAGGAAAGTTCAGCTGCATGAATGACATAGATATAATTACATGTTAAAGATGGTTCAGTCATGGAGTAGATAGATCTCATTCACGTCCAATGGTTTGAAGTATATAACATCTTCAATAATTTCACGTAGCATCTTATTTTGCATGATTTGTAGTGTTCGTATCTAATATTATTTTATTTTGGCATTTCCTCAGTTTTAATAACATTTTGAAGTTTTTGTCTGCGAGACTTAACTAATTCCATGCAACTTGAGTGTGTTCAAGCCAAACTCAGAGAACAAATGAGAGAGAAAAGTCTTTGAGAATTCACTTGCATTTTCCGATACAACATACCATCTCCTTATTGTTGACCGTGAGGTTGTCTGCAAGAAGATTTGACTTTATTCATCCCGATATTTTTTTTTGAATGAGAGCCATAATGTGCAGTTTGGGTAATTTTGTTTTGGAAGGCTATGCATGAAAGTTTGGGAAGAATGAGGTAGCATCCTCCAAATGCTGAGAAAGTCACAATTAAAAGAATATATCTTAGTCCAGCTCTCCAATGTTTCTCATAATAATTAGACATGAGAGGAGCAAATTTTTTTTCTCTGTGATCTGACAGGTAATTTAACACATGCACAGCAGCAGGTAAACACTGTTACTGCAGATAGCAGCAGGAATGGCAGAGAGCAAGGTAATCACTCTGATGTGCCTAATCCTATCTATAGTGTGGCACGACAGGAAGACATGAAATAGGTCCCAGCAGATGAGATAATAAGGAAAAAACTCTGCCCCTGTGTGGGATTGCTAGGTTAATGTCACGACGTGAAATATGCAGGGATTTGTTTTGGAATCCTGACAGTTGCAGCCTGCAAAGTCATCAACAAAGATGGATTAGGTAAGAGTCTGCAACATGTCAGGTAATAATGACCACCTGGAATATCCTATTATGACACCGGCCTTCGATGAGACATAAATGGAAAGCTTATTATTTATTTTCCATTTTCAGGAAATGCATGGTGTCAGAGGATTCTTGTAAATCTCATTGGATTGTTTACACATTGTGAAGTCAAGACCTATTGAGCTTGTGCGATGCGTTATTAAGCCTGTTTAGGCAGTTTATTTGCTTGAATGAGAATATAGTGAATAAATCCATTTCATTGTTCATAAAAACTGAAGGCACACGAGCCTTCACATTAAAACGGCATGGTGTTGGTTTAGCAGGTTTGTCAGCAGACTAGAAGTTCTTGAACCTGGACTCACAAACCAGTGACTCGTGACCTGAGCCACAGCCGCTGTGAAATCTGACCTTATAACCTTGAATCTGGGAGGAAAATAAAACATCAGCTCAGCTTGGGAAAGATGAACCGGCATAACTACTTGTTGTTATAAAAGTCTACATGATTCTCTGATGTTGCACCGTCGAGTGAACCTGCCAAGCTTCCCTGTGCTGGGCCCCATGTGGTTGTTTCTTACATTCTACATTTTAACAGAGAAGGAATGAAAGTGGACAGCCTTGCATTGACCTGGGCATCATATGTGGATGCAGCGACATCATCCACAAATCTTAAAATCTTTGTCATAAATAACAATGGACAATGACAATTTTTCTTCCTGAACATTTTTGGGTGCATTTTATGGATTTTGGCCAACTGATGACGAAAATCACCTTTAATTTTTCCTAACATGTACTGTTATTTTTAGATATAACTTATTTTTGTGAGTTTCTGTCATATTTTAAGTCTACTTCTAGCATTAAAAAAGCATGAGTGCAACGTGCCATTGGAAGTTCATTTTCTGCATTCGCACTTGGACTTCTTCCCTGCTGGTCTCGATGCAGTCAGTGACAAATATAACAAAGGTTTCAAAAGGACATTGCGACCATGGCAAAGTGGTATCAGGGCATCTGGACCCCATCAATGTTGGATAACTATTGTTGGACACTGACACTTGAGCTGAGTTCACACGAAAATCAGTGGCAATACATTTTTAGGTCCGTTGAACTAACACAACGTGTCAGCCTCATTATGCAAGTAAACATGCCAAATTCAATGAAAGTTAATTGAACCTTTCTCAAACTTCCTACGTGATAGTGTAAATCTGAAATTATCTTTTTGTTCCGTTTAAGGTTGTTTATCACAATACCCAATATTATTTCAGGAAACAAACTTTTTGAAAAAAAAACATTATTGACCAGTGTAATTAAGGATTGATATTTGAATTGGGTGAGTTGTCCCACAGATTAGGTGAGCAACTGTCTGCATATTTATACTCATAGACAATGAGTCAGACTCGCTCCCTATAGGTTTTAAACAGCCTGCTAAGGGTACTGAAGGTGGTTTATTTCAAAATCCTGCAACTACAGGGTCTGGGACTAAGATGGTGACTTCTATGTTTGGCAGCACCCACTGGGGAAGCAGACAATTGGCACAGAGCATCAGAAAAGCAGAACGATCACCCACCACCACCATTTGAGAAGCAGAAGCAGAGGAGACAACACATGGGATGGTGATCATGTTGGTTGATCAGTGAGGAGCTCTGAGGCTGAAGATCATACAAGTGGTGGGCTGTTGGTGACGCAAGGTGAGGAATGGATGCAGGCTGTGGGCTGCTTATGACTGCGGTCAAGGGGCTCGCACCAGGCTGCTGACCGGTGGAGACTGACTAGAGGCTAAAGGGGTACCAGGTATCAGAACAGAGATGTGAGAAGGTGCCAAGAGCCTCCTGATCATATCAAAGGTTTGGATCTGGAGCTCGGGTTGTTGATGGTTTGGACTAAAGTCTGTGTGGCTGCAGGCACTGCAGGAGCCCTGGAGGTTAATCCATGGACACTCAGTGATGCTGGAGAACTCTCTTTAGCTTCTTTTCTCTGTCTGTAAGTGGCACTGAGTAATTCCTGCTGGTGGCAAATCTTTGTTTGCCCTATGGTAGACTAAAGGAATTTTTTATAATATATTTTCTGTTTTATTACATGACAATTAAAAAAATCATGAATCTTGATGTCTGACGTCATCAGGTCAAACATGAGCAAAGAATATAGGTGTTCGGATGTTATGGTAAAGTTGTATAAGACAGTTGGAGTATTTTGTGCAATTTTGGTCACCTAACTACAGGAAAGATATCAATAAGTTAGAAAGAGTGGACAGATTTATTATGGTGTTGCCAGGACTTCTGGAACTGAGTAACAGGGAAAAGTTAAACAAGTTAGAACTTTATTCCCCTGGAGTGTAGAAAAATAAGGGGACACTTGATAGATGTATCTAAAATTATGAGGGGGATAGACAGAGTAAATGTAGGTCGGCGTTTTCCACTGAGGGTGGGTATGATACAAACCAGAGGACATGGGTTAAGAGACAAAGGGGAAAAGATTAGTGGGAGTGTGGAATGAGCTGCCAGCTGAGGTGGTGAATGTGGGCTCACTTTCAACATTTAAGAAGAATTTTGGACAGGAAAATGGACGGGAGAGGTATGGAGAGCTGGGTGCAGGTCAATGGGACTAGTCAAAAAAAAAATGGTTCAGCGCAGCCTAGAAGGGCCAAAGGGGCCTGTTTTAATACTGTAATGTTCTATGGTTCAATGAAGCCTTCTCCTGTTTATTACCCAGACTCCTTCCTAAATACTTTTACAAGGTGAGTAACAGATAGAAAAACCCTGAAAATAGTGAGAATTCAACATGATGGATTTCCACATCGATCACCAAGAGCGACCTGGTAGCAGCAGCACCAACCAATCTAACCTGAATAACTGCCAAACTACCTCTGTGGCAAATCGCTTCAGTTATGCAACACCATGGCTAAACCCACTTCACTTATCACTCACCTTACTGCCGCTGACAGATGCACGTGTCCATGACAATACTGGTAGAAGCGATGAACAGAGAGTCAGACTGGACACAAAGTCCTATCCACACATCTAGGACAAGGTGTTGTGTGGCCTTACAAATGAACTAAATGGATATGGCATATAACTGGCTTGGCAGGACAAAACAGGGCAGCATCAACCGGAGCAGAAGTCTGTAAGCAAAGGCTCAACACATACCTCATTCTGCCATAAGTATCAAGCCAGCACATCAAATCTGATGCACAGATGCCTGTTTGGAACAGCACCAAGTTTACCTAAAAATGACAGTGTGTCTGCCTAATGATGAACACACATACTAAGTAGCAAAATAGGATGCAACTGGCAGAAACAAATAACTTGAGAAGATATTTGTGTTTGATGGTACGAGATGGAGGATGAAAGTGCAGGATTGTTGTTCCAATTGGAGGCCTGTGACCAGTGGCAAATCACAAGGATTGTGGATCCACTGTTAATTGACATTATATTAATAGGTCAGATTACAGTGTAATTAGTGTGGTTAGTATGTTTGCAGATAACATCACAATTGGACTGTATGAAATCTCCCACTGCTCTCAATTATCTAAGAATACAACAGGATTTATATTAGCGGGGACCGTCTACCAGTGAATGGCAGATAGATATCCCTCTAGTGTTGTCCTCTAACTTTTATGGTCAAGGCAATTTTGAATCTAATTTACCAAGTTTACAGGGATTCCATGTGCCTTGATCTTCTGGAACATTGAATGTTTTATGAAAATGAGAAATCAAACTAAGAGGGGAATTAAGGGCTGTGGGGGAACAAATGGGTGTCGAGCTAAATCCATGGCCAGATCAGCTGTGATCTTATTGAATAGCAGAACTCCTCCATGACCTACTCAAGCTCCTATTGATTATGTTCTTATATAAGCTCCATGCATACACATCCACTGCTCGACCCTCAAATTCCTTCCTTAATTTGTCCTCTCCTCAGCTTTGTTATCCTCGTGTCTTTAACCATGCATAAAATGCTACAGGAATCCTGTCAAATTAATATTTCATGACCCTGTTTAGCCCACTTGATTCCTCAATTTCTTTGCTGCTTCCTCAATTCAAGACACCTTTATTTATTGTTCATACCATGCTCACGGATAAAGACAAGATAATGTTTCTCTAAGAACATGGAGCATATTTACATCAATGTAAGTTAAAATAGAATTTTAAACAATTAAAATATTTAAATATTAAGACATATACAATAAAAATCAACGGTACACTATCCACATATGTTCTGGGAATTTAGGAGTCTGATGGCTTAGGGGAGAAAACCAGTTGCCCAATCAGGACAGAAGGGTCCGAGAGCTGCAGTACCCCTACCACATGGCAGAAGGGAGAACAGTTTACGTGAGAGGGTGTGTGGCATCCTTCACAGTGTTTATTGCCTTTTGCCTGCATCATGTGTTGTAGATGTTCGTCATCGTAGGAAGAGAGCCCCCAAGTTAAAGGGGTGACCATGCATAGAGTACTGTGTGCCATTCTGGTCTCCTGTGTAAGAAATGGTTGGAGGTGTTGGAGAGGAGGTTTACTAGGTTGATTCGAGGAATGATTAAGTAATTTTATGAGAAATGACTGAGAAGCTTGGGGGGAAAATCATATAACATAATGAAAACAAGTATAGAAGCAGAGAGGTTGGCACCAAAGGCGGGTAAGACTCGAACTGGGGGACATGGCCTCAAGATTCAGGGGAGTAGATTTAAGACAGAGATGAAGAACTGGTTCTCCCAGAGAGTAATGGAATTCTGTGCTCAAAAAGCAGCGTGAGGCTGCCTTATTGAATGCATTTAAAACGCAGATACATATTTTGAAAAATAGCTGAGTTCATGATCATAATCTAACTGAATGGTGGAACAGGCTTGATAGGCCAGATGGCCCCACTCCTGTTCTTAAGCACTTATATTATTTTGTAATGGATAAGATGTAAGAATTGTATTTAGTCCACATTCATCTGTCCCGGCATGGATTCACAGAATTGTGCTCCTTGAGTGGGTGAAGTAGGAGGGCAATTAAGTCTTTTAATTAGCTTGACATTTCCTGTGCCAGAGTGAAAGCTGCAGGATGCTGCCAAATCAGCGGCACCATTTTGCAGTTCAAACAACATTTGAAACAAAGCTCCAGTGGTGGTTTGAACCCTGCTGTTTAGACATTAAAGGATATTAAATTATAGCCCATGGAAAATTGATTGCAGACCCATGCACAAGTTCATGTCCAAATAAGGACACAACTTGCTTGTGAAGTCCTTGGTAAAACAATTTTCCAGCACTGTCCGAACTCATGTATGAAGAGAGCTGTTTTATTGGATCACAGTGCAATACATAAAAGTGCTGGAGAAACTCAGCAAGTCAGGCATCATCTGTAGGAAGCACAAGATTATTGCCAACATTTTGGATATGAGGCCTTCGTCAAGCTCAGACCGAAAAATTTGTCATGTCCCTTTGCTTCCTACAGGTGCGACTGCATTATGGGCCCAGAGGACCCCAGAACCCAGCAGCAATAGACATTCACCAAGACAAATGGTCACTTAAACAAAAGTTGCTTTTAATTATCTTTAAACATGAAAACAGGATCAAACTTAGCTTATTACTATTAACTTAACCTTAGCACCCATCTAATTTATTAGGATACGTGTATGTTATAGATGTATAAGTTCAGAAAAGTTCAGAAAAGTTCTTTGATTTACAGTCCAATCTCACTTCTCACTCCTCCAAGTTCACCAGTATCAGGCAATTCTTATAATGTGCACAAAATTTAACATTTATGGATTTCACCAGGCTTTGGTGCTTGAAAGGTAAATGGTTACTGTTCAGGAAGGTTCTTGTTGGTTTTCAGAGAGAGATTTGTTGACGGTTAGACAACCACAACTGATTCCTTCTAAACAGACACTTCAGTGTCTTGCCGAAGAAACTTGCCCCATCAGGGTTTTCCAAATGATAACCTTTTTCTTTCAGGTCGCCACAGAGTTCCTTTTTGTTTCTTTTCAAGTGAAACATTCGGCAGCCAGTCCTCTCCTCTTGTATGGACCACTAGGGCTTTGACCAGGCTGAACTAAGTACTCACAACCTGTCTTCATGTTCCAGTCCCAGCTGCTGAACTGTAAAACTGAATTCTCTCTGTCTCTGTCTCTGTCTCTGTCTCTGTCTCTGTCTCTCTGTCTGTCTCTCTCTCTCTCTCTCTCTCTCTCTCTCTCTCTCTCTCAGAGAAAACCACATGACCCATATGTGAAGTCCTTATAGGCATTCTTCAAAGTTTTTGCCAAGGCACCCGGAGCGTGAACTGTCTGGCTTGAGCCAAGCTCTGGCATTTTAAATGAGATCTGTTTTGAAGTGTTTGTATGTGACCTACACTAAAAAAAAACCTGCCACAGTTTATCTCCTTTTAAAACATATCCATATACAATATAAAATATAACATAATCCGTCACAAGTGACCTGTTGAGTTTCTCCAGCACTTCTGCGAAATGCACTACAATCACAGCATCTGGAGGCTGACGTTTTAACATTATTTTACTGATCACCTTCTTGCTACACAGCTTTTAAAGAGGGTAATCTAAAGGTAAATGGAATAATAGAGGACATCAGTGTAACCAACCAACTTAGCCATACCACCAACTTTCATATCAGGCAGCCCCAGTATACATCCTGACCTTCAGTTTGAAGGGTTGTTCTCTTTCTAAACTTAGGTTACCTTTACATGCATCTTTTAATTTCAGTGGCGGTTGTAGATTTAAATAAAAGCTTAGCTACAACCAGTTGCCTGTTAATTGGTGTAGGTAGGCTTTTTTTTTCTTATGTCACACTTGAGCCCACATTCACCACTTGAACAGGCAAGTTGTTCACTATTCTCTACATGAAGAAATTCCCCCTAATGCTCCCTTTAAACTTTTCATCTTTCACCCTGAACCCATTGTTCTCAAGGTCTTGTCTCACCTAATCACAGGTGAAAAAAGCCTGCTTGCATTTATATCCCTTATAATTTTGTTTACCGCTATCAAACCTCCCCTCATTCTTCTCTGCTCCAGGAATCCTAAACTGCTTAACCATTCCCTGTAATTTTCCTCAAGTCCCAGCAACATCCTTGCAAATCTCCTCACTATTTCAATCTTATTGAGGTCATTCCAGTAGTTAAGTGTCCGAAATTGTACACAATACTCCAAATTTGGACTCACCAATGTCTTATGCAACTTTAATATAACATCCCATCTCCTGTCCTCAATATTTGATTCATGAAGGCCTGGGCCAACAACTCTCTTTATGGCTCTATCTACCTGTGATGCCTCTTTTAGGGAGTTACTATATTCCCAGATCCCTATCTTCTACCTCACTCCTCAGTGCTTTCTTGTTCACTGTGTCAGCCCTCCCTTGGTTAGTCCTCCTGCTTCTTTGTATTAAATTCCTTTTCCCACTTTGCAGCCCATTTTTACAGTTGGTTCAGATCCCACTGCAAACTTAGAAAGCCTTCCTCACTGTCCACTACACCCTCACTGTCCACTACACCCTCAATGTTGGTGACAACTGCAAACTTGTTTATCCAATTTACCACATTATTATCCAGGCCATTGATTTAATGGCAAATAACAATGAATCCTGCACTGATCTCAAGAGCGCACATGACCAGTCTCAGGCCCCCATTTAGATAAACAATCGTCTACACTCACTTTCTGAGTTTTCCTGCAAAACCAATGTCTAATCCAATTTACTACCTCATCTTGAAAAGCAAGTAGCTAAACCTTCTTGATCACCCTCCCATGACTTCCCAACCTTTATACTCAATCCCCAACCAATGAAGGCAAGCATGCCACGTGAAGTCCCAATCTGCTTGTGTTACGAATTTCATGTCAACAAACTCTAACCCAATGTTCCTAAGAACCCTGTCATTTAGTGTATACTTTACACTTGCATTTGACCTCCCAAAGAGCAACACACCACACTTATTTGGAATCAAGCTCCATCTGATGCTTCTCTGCTCATGTTCCCACCTGGCCTATACTGTTTTATAATCTTCCTCCACAACTCCTCCATTTCTTCTGTCTGCAAACTTACTAATCTGTCAAGAACTAGAGGATATAGGTTAAGGGTGAAAGGTGCAATGTTTAACAGGAAGTTAGAGTGTGGAAAAAAGCTGAAGGGTGAAGACTCAATTTTCACATTTAAGACAAACTTGGATCAGAGGTGTATGAATAACTGCATCTGTACAAATCCATGCTGACTATCCACAATAAGACTACTATTTTCCATATGTGAGTAGATTCTACCATAAAGGCCTTATCCAGTAATTTCTCTATCACTGTCAAATCAAATCAAGTTTACTGTCATCTGATGGCACAAGTATAACCTGACAAAACAGTGTCCCTCTGGTCCTCGGTGCAAAACATACAGACACACAACCAAACATAATGCAGATACAGACAAACAATGTATATGCAGGAGGTGTATTAGTGGGAGCAGATCCTTTGGATGTTCAGCATTCTCACTGCCCGTGGGAAGAAGCTGTTCCTCAGCCTGGTGGTGCTGGCTCTGATACCCCTGTATCTCTTTCCCGACTGGAGCAGCTGAAAGATGCTTTGTGCAGGCATGCCCTCTTCAGTCAACAATCCTGGAAGATCACTTCGATTGGGGGAGGGAGGATCCAGTAATCCTCTCTGCCACAGTCTTGATGGTGGAGGGGGTCTGATGGTAGAGGGGTGGCAGCTGTTCCTGAACCAGGTTGTGTGAGTCTTGTGGCACTGATGCCTTTTCCCTGATTGCAGCAGCGAGAACAGAGCGTGTGTTGGGCAGTGTGGGTCTTTGCTGATTGCTGCTGCTCTCTGACAGCAGCGTTCCCTGGAGATGTTCTCAATAGTGGGGAGGGTTTTGCCTGTGATGTCCAGGGTTGTGTCCATTATCTTTTGGAGGACTTTACACTTTGTTCCATTTCTCTGCAGCAACTGTACCACATTGCCATGCATTTGGCCAGGAAGCTCACGAGAATGCTCTTGTAGAAGAAGTCAGGCTCACCAGCTGCAATTTCCTGATTTGTCCCTATTCTTCTTCTTCTACAGCTGAACAATATTGTCAATTTTCCTGTTTCCTGTGAATTCACCAAAGAGAATACAATAATTTCTATCAAGTCACAAGCAATTCTTCTATTGCTTCAATAACCTAGGATAAACACCATTAGACCTTAATTTTCTCTAGAAGCAGTAACACCTCCTTCTCCTTCTTGATATTAACATACCTGAAATATTAGCAGACCCCTCCTTAATCTCACTGTTCTTCCTTTCCTTCTCCTGAGTGAATATCGATGCAAAGTATGTTCAACATCTCACCCACCTCCATTGGGTCCAAACATTGGGTCCTCCTTTGTCTTTAGTGGTCCGACCTTTAACTCACTACATCTTATATGTTTAATGTTTGCATAATTTACCTTGGTATTTCCTTAACTCTACCGGCTAGCAACATTTTGTGACCCGTTTTAGCCCTCGTGATTCTGTTTACATACTTTATGGCTTCTTTATATTCCTAAGGGCCCTGTTTGATTTTAGCAGCCACTACTTCACAGGTTTTCTTTTCCTTCCTAACTCCATTTGCCACATCTCAAAATTATTCAAGCCTCCCAGTTGTTGCCATCTTTATCTTTCTTCCTTATGGCAAGGTGGTGGTCCTGAATTGTGATAAGGCTGGCCTTTAAATGGCTGTCAATGTCATGTATGAACTGTTCTCAAACACAATCTGCTGTAGACTTTGTTTGGCTTCTGATACCAGCATCCGCAGCCCACTGCGTGTCATTAATCAACTGCTTCCAATCTATTCTCCCCAGATAATATTGTGACAATTAACATCTCTCCAATTTAGCACTTTCCGCTGACGTCCAGTCCTACCCTTTCTCATATCCATCTGACTCATACGAATAAAATGTTAGGTATTTGTGACGTATTTTGGTTATCGAGTTCATTCTAACTTTGGGATATGTGAATCACAAGCCGTCTCTGAACACCAATGAGGCAGCAAAAGTTCAACAAGGTAATGCATTTTAAATCAGGAGAAATATTGCTAGTGAGCTCAGAAAGAAACATCATCCTGACAAGTGCAACCCCTTTCCAGGCAGTGGAATTTGGACTGCACTCTTATTCCACAGATTTTTAAACACACCATGCTAACTGGAAAACAATCTAGTACAATATCAAAATCCTTCCATCCAATTAGATCAGATTTCAGATTTATTGTCAGTGTACATACATGACATCACATATAATCCTAAGATTCTTTTTCCTGTTGATGAGGCAAAATTACCACTAAATGGTAGTGCAAAATAAAACTGTACACAGGGTATATGAAGAAACGTAAACCGTTAATGAATAACAGATAACAAACTGACTGCAATACAGAGAATAAAAAAGAAAATCAATAAAAGTCCACAAGTAAGAGTCCTTAAATGAGTCTCTGATTGAGTTTGTTGTTGGGGGGGTCTGATGGTGGAGGGGTGGCAGCTGTTCCTGAACCAGGTTGTGTGAGTCTTGTGGCACTGACACCTTTTCCCTGATTGCAGCAGCGAGAACAGAGCGTGTGTTGGGCAGTGTGGGTCTTTGCTGATTGCTGCTGCTCTCTGACAGCAGCATTCCCTGGAGATGTTCTCAATAGTGGGGAGGGTTTTGCCTGTGATGTCCTGGGTTGTGTCCATTATCTTTTGGAGGACTTTACAATTTGTTCCCCATCCCAGACTGTGATGCAGCTAAGCAGTACACTTTCCTCCACATCTCTGTAGAAATTTGCCGGGTTTCTGGTGTCATACCAAACCTCCTCAAGCTCCTGAGAAAGTAAAATCTCTGACGTGCTTTCTTCATGATGCCATTGGTGGGTTGGGATCAGGAAAGATCGCCCGAGAAATGTCTCCTAAGAAATTTGCTCACCCTCTCTACCTCTGATCCCCTAATGATCACTGGAATATATACCTCTGGCTACCCTTTCCTGAAGTTAACAATCAGCTCCTTCGTTTTGGTGACACTGAGTGCAAGCTTGTTGTTGGTGCACCATTCAGCCAAATTTTCAATCTCCCTCCTGTATCCTGCTCATCCCCTTCCTTTATACAACCCACTACCATGGTATCATCTGCAAATTTGTAGATGGTGTTATTGTCATTCCGAGCCACACAGTCGTAGGTGTAAAGTGAGTAGAGCTAGGGCTAAGAACACAGCCCTTTGGTGCTCTGGTACTGAAGGAGATCTTCACTGATTGTGGTCTGGAGATGAGGAAATAAATGATCCAATTGCACGGTGGGGTATTGACTCTCAGGTCTTGGAGTTTGCTGATGGTGTTAAATGCTGACCTGTAGTCGATAAAGAGCATCCTGATGTCTGCATCTTTGGTCTCCAGGTGTTCCAGGTCTTTGTGTAGAGCCAGTGAGATGGCATCTGCCATAGACCTGTTACCACGATAGGCAAACTGAAATGAATCCATGTCACTGCTCAGACAGGAGCTGATCTGTTTCATCACCAACCTTTCAAAACACTTCATCACTGTTGATGTAAGTGCTATTGGTCGATAGTCATTAAGGCAGTTTACTGCGCTCTTCTTGGGCACCAGTACGATTGAGGCCTGTTTGAAACAGGTGGGTACCACGCCCTGCTTGAGTGAGATATTGAAGATATCTGTGAATACCGTCTCTCACAGAGATGTCTGCATGGAAGAATACTTTGACACAGGTCAACAAATTAGTGGTGTTCTGGGATGTATTGGAACTCCTGAAGTGAAAGGAGGTCATGAAACCAGAACAGAGCAGGTGCTATAATCTACAATGAGGTGTCTTGAAACTCCTGCATGTTTTGCTTTGCTGATCCACTATGTGGATTTCCAAATCCAAATTGTTGTCATCCTGGTTCACAATTTACTGCAAAAAACGATTTGTCCTCCACAGGAATGAAGCAAAATCATAGACCAATTATAGCCAATCATTGCTGTAACTGTATTTATTAGCTTTTGCTCTACTTGCATTACTCTAAAAGATAATCACATGGTGTAAATTGAAGAAGAGAATTCCAAATATCAGTCATAGATAAATAGAGTAGAATGCAGTTCAAAACAGGCCCTTCTGTCCAACGTATCCATGATGACCATGTTGTTGACCAAACCTGATCCCATTTGCCTGCCTTTGGCCTATATCTCTCCAAACCTTTCTATCCATGAATCTGTCCAAATGCTTTTGAAAATATAACTTTACCAGTCTCTTCCACTTCCTCTAGCAGTTCATTTTACATACTTCACCACTCTCTAATGCAGGAGTGGCTAAACTTGCTTAATGTAAGAGTCACATACGATAAACTACAGATGTTTGATAGCTGCAAAATTCATGTCCACTAAAACTACAAGTGTGAGCTGCGGCTCATACAATTCCTATCTCAGCCAACATACCATATATGATGTTGTATAGGATTGAAGTGCCAGTTGATGAAGTAGACAAAGACGATGTGGTCAAACAATAATCGTGGCTTTTATTAGCAGAAACTCATGGTACAATAATAAAAGACAATAAGACAATAGATGCATATACAGTTATACCCAAGGGGAGTGTCCTTAACAGTAGAGATAATGCACAGCCAATGTTAGTACAGCAAGGCTCGCCAGAGGGGAGACAGGCAGCTTGGCAGACATTCACCACAAGGATGACCCCGGAATTTTCACCTAAAATGGTTTTGAGTGATACCCTTTGAGTAAGACAACTTCCCCCAAATCTGACACTTACCATTGACCAGTGGATGCTGTTAAAAGTAAATCACAATATTTTAATAACAAATTATCTTTTATATTTTATTAAGATTTTAAAATAAACCACTGACACCTCCTGCAATAGGCTGTTTAAAGACTGTGCAGAGCCCACAGTAGTTGGACTGGACCGATGGACCCTGGGGAGCAATGCAGAAACTTCGCAAATAACTAACAGGACATGTGCAAGATTGCATCGGAGTTGGCAGGAAGATGGCGGTGGTTTTGCGACTTCATCCGCAAGATATGGAATTTAGACCTTTTGTGTAGGATGCCCTATTTTAAGGTGAAAATTTTAAGTTTTGCAGATTGTCTTATACAATGGCATAGACAGCGTTTCCATGAGATACACATTATATATCATTATATATGGATCGCGAGCCACAATTTAGCCACCCTGCTTTATTGAAAGAGTTGTCCCTCAGGTCCCCTTTAAATCTTTCCTCTCTCACCTCTACCTTTTCCCTTTAGTTTCAGATTCACCTACTCTGCAAAATATATATCAACTATTCATCTTATCTTTGAATCTCATGGTTTTATAAACTTCTTTAAGGTCACCCCTCAATTTCCTTCGCTGCAGGGTAAACAAACCCAGCCTATCTCATTCTCTCCTTGTAACTTAAACACTCCAGTCCAGGCAATATTTTTGTGGAGTTCAGTGCACAATTTCTGTAAATCAGTTGGTGAACCATTGTTGTAGCCTCTCTAGCTTAATCACATTGTCCCTCTATTTTTGAGACCAGAATTGCACACGATGCCCATATGTGGTCTTACCAGCATCTTGTGCAGATAAGATAGAAGTAGATAAGTTATTTCCATTAATGGGGGAGACTATAAATAGGGGACACAGCCTCAAGGTTCAGGGAAGTCGATTTAGGTCAGAGATGTGGAGGAACAGCTTTTCCCAGAGGGTGTTGGATCTGTGGAATTCGCTGCCCATTGAATCAGTGGAGACTGCCTCAGTAAGTATATTATAGCAAGGTTAGATAGATTTTAAATAGCAGGGAAAATAAGGGATATGGGGAAATGGCAGAGATGAGCCTATCAACAGATCAGCCAGGATCTCATTGAATGGAAGAACAGGCACGACAGGCTGGAAAGCCGACTCCTGCTCCTTTTTCTTATGTTCTTATGTTATGTAACATCACAGCCCAGCCTTTTCACTCATTGCGCTATCTTACATAGGCAAGCATGCCATATTCCTTCTGCATTACGTTGACTACCTGTCGCACTACCAGGAAGCCATTTCCATCACTCTTCTCCATTCTTGTCTGAGTTAAATCCTGTCTACCATTCTTTTGCCCACTTTGCTAGATTATCTATGCCCTATTCTAACATGGGACAGACTTCTTCACTTTCCAGCACGCTAATCACCTACAAATTTATTAATCATGGCCTTTGCATTCTCATCCAAATCATTGACCTAGATGACAAACAGCAGGGACCTTGGGGCACACCACTGGTCAATGGCCTGAAATCTGAAAAATAATACTCCACTTCTACACTCTGCCTCCTACCTCCAAGCCAATTGTGTATTCAATTGGCCATCTCATCCTGGATTCTATGTGATCTCATCTTCCTGATCAACCTAATGGGCATACCTTGTCAAAAGCTTTTCTAAAGGCTTGGTTAGCAATGACCATCATTCTTCTGTCAGTGATTCCAAACTTCACTCCTTAAAGGGTTGACTGTAATCGGACTGGGTAGATGGACAGGAAGCAAAGAGTAGGTATAAATGGGTTCATTATGGAATGCAGCCAGTGACTGGTGGGGTACTGCAGGGTTCTGTGCTGGGGCCACAGTTGTTTACAATATATATCAAAAACTTAGATGTCGGAATAGATAGCAATATCTCAAAATTTGCAGATGACACAAAGATGGGTTGCGGTTTGGCTGTGTTGAGGACGCTAGGAGGGTGCAGAGTGATTTGGGCAGGTTAGGCGAGTGGGCCAAGATGTGGCAGATGCAATTATAATGTGTATAAATGTGAGGTTATCCACTTTGGAGGTAAGAATAGGAAAGAGGACTATTATCTAAATGATATCTGTTTAGGAAAAGGGGAGATGCAGTGAGACTTGGGTGTTGCTGTGCATCAGTGGTTGAAAGCGGGCATGCAGGTGCAGCAGGTGGTGAGGAGGGTGAATGGTATGTTGGTGTTCATAGTGAGAGGATTTGAGTCCAGGAGTAGGGAGATCCTGCTGCAGCTGTACAGGGTCTTGGTGAGACCACACCTGGAGTATTGCAGGCAGCTTTGGTCACCTTATCTGAGGAAGGACATCCTCGCCATGGAGGGGGTGCAGAGAAGGTTCACTAGGCTGATATCGGGGATGGAGGGACTTTCATATAAAGAAAGGTTGGATAAACTAGGCTTGTATTATCTGGAATTTAGATTGAGGGGGGATCTTATAGAAACATATAAAATTCTTAAGGGATTAGACAGACTAGACACGGGTAGGTTGTTTCCAATACTGTGAAAAACCAAAACCAAGGGTCACAGTTTAAGGATAAGGGAGAAGTTTTTTAGGACTGAGATGAGGAAAAATTTCTTCTCAGAAGGTGGTAGATCTGTGGAATTCTTTGCCACAGGAAATAGTTGAGGCCAGTTCCTTGTCAATATTCAAGAGTAGGTTAGATTTGGCCCTTGTGGCTAAGGGGATCAAGGGATATGGGGAGAAGGCAGGAAATGGGTACTGATCAGCCACAATCATATTGAATGGTGGTGTAGGCTTGAAGGGCCAAATGGCCTACTCCTGTACCTATTTTTCTATGTTTTTGTGTTAACTGGGGCTGTTCATTGTGCTCTGAGGGCCACAACACATTTAAGGAGGACATGGACTGAAATTATTATTTAATTTTATGCAGTCGGTAGGAGAAAGGTATGAAAGAAAGCAACTGAACTTCAAAGAGATAGGGGTCCCATAAACCAAGCACAGTCCTCAGGGGAGCATAGCCAAAATAAAGGGTGAGACTGGCTGATCTGGAACATGCCCTATAATCTTGGACTCTCTAACCAATGGAAGGTCATCATTCCATTATATCACTTTTGTTTCTATCTCCACTGCCTGACCTGCTGTGTATTCCCATTACATTCTGCTTTTACAAAACCTAAACTGGGTTGGATGAGATAATATTGTTTTCAATTCCTTAACACTTTAATGGAGGGAAGTTCTGTTAAAGATACCTGGTGACACTTGATAAACCCTTGTTCAGTCATTTCTCTACTGTCTCCTTTCCCATGTAATCTGATCTTTCTGCTTCCGCGTCTGAAGCTCAGTCATAGCAAGCTCTAACATGGTGTTTTATTCCACTGATCATCATAAATCAAACATACTGAAATTATTTGACTATTGCCATCTACCATTTCTTCAGGAACGGCATATCTAGCAGAGATAGATCCAATCTCACATTTGTACTTGCTGAAGTATAGTTCCATCCACTTGAAAGGCTGCCAATTAATACCAAGAAATTCTGATGAATGATCTTCAACCTGAGATGTTAACCATATCTCATTTCTAAGATGCTATATGATCTAAAGACAGAAGTTTTAAAATTATTTTTATTTCAGAAGTCAGAAGTTTTAAAATTATTTTTATTTCAGAAGTCCAAGAGATTTGTTTCTGATTTTTAATTATAATCAAGGTGGCCCCATTAGGATAACTCAAATACATTTTCTCACTCGTTGCCATGTTTTTGGAGGTTTTATCTTGCAATCTAAAATCCTGGCTAACTCTTTATCTTTGTTCACAACAGGCCAAAAGACTGCAATCACTGCCTTCACAGATACAACAGTCAAATATTTTTCATTGAACACATCCATCCCAGCGATGGCCCATTTTTAACCACTTTGGAACCTAAATAAACCTTTTCCTTATGCACCAAAGTGCATAACATCCTGATCTACATATCCTTTGTCCTGTCTTAACCATCATATCAACCTGTGTTGGGGAGCTATGGACGCGGGCCCCTAGTTGCCTGCATTTATCAATGTTTGTCAGTGTCACATAATTAACTGTATATCTCACATAATTTGAAATAAATAACATTTGATGTTGTCCCACCAGATGTTGTGACATTGGAACAGATGTACCTTGAGGGCAAACTGAAATTCATAGGGAAAGCAGAATTGTGGCACACTGCTTTTCCTGAATCTCAGGGCTCCATTCACTTGACATTTCTCCCCAGTACTTGAAGGAAAGTAATTTTTCAGTGTGAAAGAAACCAATTTTACCCTGACCTTTAGTTTGCTCCTGCATCTTAGGTGAATTCCATTTCCACTGCAATTATAAATTATTGCAGTGAGGACTTCATTAATGAAAGAGTGTTCTGGTGAGTTTCAATAAGCAGAGACGTGAAGGAATAAGGTGAGATGAACTGATTTGTTCTAATAGAGGTATCAAAAATTGGAAAAACAAGTGTGCTTTTTACAGACCGCAGAATTTAAGGCCAAGAAATTTGAGGATCTTGAACGAAAGAGAACAGCAAGATCTGGTTGATGGTTTTCCGTAAAGATCTTTGCTGAACTTATAACTATTTACTCGCACTTACTATTTATTAATATTATCAATTTATGAATGTATGGCGGTTGAAGGTTATTTGGGATACTTGGATGGAATTTTTGCCACCTTTAACATGATCTCACCACTAGGGTCTGCTCCCTCTTTGGTACTTACCCCTGTAATTACAGAAAATGTAAGATGCATCCTATAGTGAACTGGGAATTCACTAATGATGTGATGTCCTACGGACTATCTCTTCCCCCGATTCTCGATATAAACCTTGGATTCCTGCCAAAACCCAGTTCAGTCCAAAGTCTTTTGTGTGTTATTCTTACTGAATAAAAGCGTGTTATACTCTCTCTGGTCTTGAGTGTTCTCAGTCGTGCTACAATTTTTTTCAGTAAAGAAGACGATGGAAGCTCTGTTGAAACCAGTGATACTTCTTATTGACCCTCTGTCCCCAGAGGCCCCGGAGGAATTCACATACTGGGTGGAGTGCTTCCAAATGTATGTGGCAGCCACACAAGTGGTCTACTCCATGGATGAACTCAAGAGGTCAGCGCTCCTCTCACATGCCAGAAATAAAGGATTTCGAATCATCAGGGACTGCACTACTTACAAGTCGGCAATCGAAAGGCTGAAGGCTCGCTACATGAGACCCCAAAATGTCATCCTAGCGAGGCATCAGCTATTGCAATGGAAGCAGCAGCCTGGTGAGTGCGTTAAGGATTTTGTCCTCATCCTTTGACCACTCACGAAGAACTCCAGGTACGAAAATGGCCCTGTCCAAGAACGGGAAGACGAGCAGATCCCGATCACTCTTGTCGGTTGCATGAGGTCCAAGTACATCAGGCAGTGGTTGCTGGAGCAAGGCAGCGCAGCGCGGCCTGAAAACGTGTGACTGGCCAAGTTGCTGGAGACAGCCCATCTGGGAGATGATAACCTGGAAGGCACCCTCCAGGATGATCTGGTTCCCAGAGCAGCTCCATACACGGTATTGGCCCTGACGGCGGCTGCCTATGGCACCAAGGGATGCTTCTTCTGTGGTTGGCAGCAGTACCCAAGAACTCCATGTCCTGCAAAAGACTCCATCTACTTTAGTTGTGGTAAGAAGAGCCACTGGGTGAAGGTCTGTAGGATGAGGGGGAGCGCTGAGAGGTCCAGCGCATGTACAACCCCTGCTGGGCTGACTGAGATGAATCCAAAGCCCAATCCTACGACCTCTCAATGCCAGAGTTGTGCATGTGGTGCCATGTGGGGCCATGTGGCGAGGACAGCAATGTGGGAACCCTGAGTGGCCATCTTGCTGGATTTCAAAGCTGGTGCTATCCTCATCAGATGAGGAGGAGGAGCGGCCATATTGTTGCACTGTGTGGTCTCTGCCATCTTGCCGGTTTTCAAAATTGGTGCCAACAGAAGAAGAATAAGGAGGGCGGCCATCTTGCTGTGCCTTGTGGCCCCGCCATCCTGCTGCCTGACAATCTGCAAGGGGGGAGCGATCCCAGCAAGTGGAACGACTGCATCTCCGGAGTCCTGACAGTGATGGTGTTGGACCAAGAGATACCACACCAACTGAATAATTCCCCGATAAAGGTGGAGATTAACGGACTTAAACAAAAATGTTTAATTAACTCTGGCTCAACTGAGAACTTCATAGATATAGAGACAGTCCAAAAACTTAATCTTAAAGTGTATCCTTCAAATTATTTTATTTTTTTAACATCCTATACGCAGTCTGTAAATATTCGAGAACATTTTATGGTTCGTTTATCTTTGCAGGAGGGGGAGTTCTGTATGTTCAGAATATATGTACTTAAGAATTTATGTGCACCGGTCTTGTTGGGTCTTGTCTTCTTGTGTCACTTTAAAAACATGACCCTGGAGTATTCTGGTACTCAAAATTACGCAGTATAAGGTTTATTCGACCACCAGTTGCAAATCTGTTCTGAGGAACGTCCCTACACTGCTTTTGAGGTTAATGGCAGGCTATATTAGTTCCGGAGTGTTCAAATTGCTATCACAAATGAGGTCTCAACTTCCAGAGACAAATGGACTGAGAGGTGGATGAATTTAAGTTGAAAGCCACCTTCCCCTACCTCAACAATGTCATAATTTATGGCCACTCTCTGGAGGGCCATAATGCCAAACTCCAGAACTTTCTCCACGCAGCTGAGCCTTGAAACCTCACTTACAGCACCAGTAAGTGCGTGTTTAGGGCTAAACGCCTAGCCATCCTGGGCTACGTGGTGGAGAATGACATCACTGGCCCCAAACCTGACATGATGCGTCTCCAGTTGAAACTCCACATCTCGAGGACCATGAAAGCTCTGAGGAGGTGCCCGGGCTACTTCTCATATTACGTCCAGTGGGTACCTCAATATGCAAACAAAGTTAGTCCCCTCTTAATAACCACCTTCACTGGCAGCTGAAGCTCAAAATACTTTCAACGACGTCAGAAGCCACATTGTGAAGGCCATCATTCATGTGGTGGAAGAGAATGTACCTTTCCAGGTGGAAAGTGATGCTTCACACACAGCCCTGGCTGAGACCCATAATCAGGTAGGTTGGATTGTTGCATAGTCATGAGCTTTGGAACCCATCAGTGAAGAAAGAGGCTTCAGCCATCGTGGAGGCCATCAGGCACTGGAGACATTACCTGATGGGCAGAAAATTCACACTCCTCACAGACCAGCGATTATTAACATTCATGTTCAATAATACAAAATGGCGAAAAGGTTTAAAATGATAAAATCGCTAGGTGGAGGATCAAACTCTTCATCTACAACTATGATATTGTCTACCAATCTGGGTCTCTCAATGAGCCTCCAGCTGCCCTGTCCAGAGGAAGCTGTGCCTCTGGACACACCAACCAGTTGCGGTAACTGCACAATGAGATCTGCCACCCAGCCATCACGTGAATGGCTCACTTTGTCAAGGCATGCAATTTATCCTACTCAATTGAGGATGTCAGGGAAGTGACCAGACCCTGCCAGGTTTGCGCTGAGTGCAAGGTGGACTTCTACCGTCCCAGTAAGGCACACCTGATATAGACATTATGGCCTTTTTAACAACTCAGTGTCGATTTCAAGGGACCCCTCCTCTCCACGAACAGGAACGTGTACTTCCTCACAGTCATCGATGAGTACTCTCATTACCTATTTGCCATTCCCTGCCCGGACATATCCACACAATCCATCATTAGGGGCCTAGACTCCATTTTCGCCCTGTTTGGGTATCCCGGTTATATCCATAGCTACTGGGGCTCATCACTTATCAGTGAGGAGCTGTGACATTTCCTGCTGGTGAGGGGCATTCCATCCAGGAGGACAACTAGCTACAGCCCCCAGGGGAACTGACAGGTTGAGAAGGAGAATGGTATGGTTTGGAAGGCCATAAAATTGGCCCTCTGGTCCAAAGGACTTCCAGATTCATGATGGCAGGATGTCTTATCCATGGCCCTTCACACCATTAGGTCACTACTCTGCACTGCAACCAATGCCACTCCTTATGTGCTGATCCCTATGTGGTAAAACCAGATGGCAGGGAGGACACTGTCTTGATCAGGGACCTGGCACCCGCCTGAACTGAGGAACCACAACCTCAAGGGAGCCCTGGCAAACACCAAGGAGCTCAGGTGAGATGAGTCAGGAAGTGGCTTCAGCCATCCCTCAACCAGATCTGGATCACCCACACCCCGATGTCACAGAACCACAGGAGGATCAGGAAGTCCCTAGCCCACCTGCACTACAGTGCTCTGCCCACATCTCCAGACCTCCTGACAGGTTGAATTTGTAAATATTGTAAAAAAAAACTATGACTATACTATGTTTTCTGTTTCACATGAAGGTTTTATTCTAAAGGAAGGGGTGAATGCAGTGAACTTGGAATTCACTACTGATGTGATGTCCTGAGGACTGGCTCCTCCCTGCATATCCCAATATAAACCGTGGATCCCCGCCAAAACCCCAGTTCAGTCCAAACACTATTGTGTGTTAGTCTTACTGAATAAAAGTGTATTGTACACTGTCTGGTCCTGAGTGCTCTCAGTCGCACTACACACCCACACCTCCTCCAACACCACCATTCAGTGCCTTCAAACAGTCCTTTTAAGTGAAGCAATGCTTCACTTTTGAATCTACAGCATCCAGATCTCCCACTGTCACCTGGTCTACATAAAGGGACTGGATGCGAACTGGAAGATGGCTTCATTATGCACGCACCTTCGATCGGTCAGCAGTAAAAGCAGAGATCTCCCAGTGGCAACCCATCTCAGTTCCCTGCACCATGCTGATGTGACTGTTAGAAACCACTCACAAAATGGAGGAACAATACCTCCTATTTTGTCTTGGCACCCTCGAAGCAGACGGCATTAACATCAACTTCTTCAGTTTCTGAGAGCCCCTTCCCACCATGTCTTTTGGTCCTTAGCCCTATGTCTCCTTTCTTCCAGGTCCCCTCCCCTTTTCCCTCTCATTCCCTATCCCTCTGTCTCTTTTCCTTCCAGCTCTGCATTCACAGAGCTAACCCTCTCCCCCAATCAATTCTCCACCCTTCTCTCCTGCCCCATCCTTGTCCACCTTTGGGTTTAGGGTATTTGGTCTATGCTCCTCTCCCTGCCCCTTCATCCCTTCCCCACCTCCCCAACTTTTTTCTTTGTTTAGACACCTGCCTGCTTTTTTGCTCATACCTTGATGTTGGTTATAAATATTTGACTCCTCTGATGAACACTGTGTCTCCTGCAGTGTTTCTACAGCACCTTTGTGTATTTATTACAACCATCTTGTTTCACTTCATTGTTATCAAGGCTGGAAGAGAAAGAAAGGTTGGGCATTCTCATTGGAACAGCTGTTCTCCAGATGAACCACTTCATCATGACAACTGTTTCAAAGTCTAGAAATAACAAAGGTAGTAAATAATGACTAGGTTAGGCTTCAAGATGATATTGTGAGATTGATGCTGTCACAAATATGTTTAACAGAGAAGTCAAAATGATTGAGTTTGGTGAAAATTACTAACGTAGAACTGGTGTTGTTTGACCTAGTGAGCAATAATGATGCATCTATGGAAATGACTACAGAATATGAACCAAAATATAACCATATGTAGAGGGGTGACACAGTTGGTGTAATGCCTTTAGAGTGCCAGCGATCGGGACTGGGGTTCAAATCCTGTGCTCTCTGCTCTCTATAAGGAGATTGCACATTCTCCCCCCCCCAACCCCCCCCCCTCCCCCATCTGTGTAGGTTTCCCCAGGGGCTCTGGTTTCCTTCCACCATTCGAAACATACCAGGGGTGTAGGTTAATTGAATGGCATGGACTTGAGGGTCGAAATGGCCTATTACCTTGCTGGATATCTAAATTTACAAAAAAGAAAATTAAGAATGATAGAGTAAAACAAGATCCTGGTGGATAGGAAGAGGTGATTTACAAGTAAAATTCCAGTGACTTTTGGTGCTCATTTAAATGTAGAAATTGGGGTTGATTTCCTTGAACTGGCAGAGGTTGAGGGCAGATTGGATAGAAATAGTCAGTTCTGTTACACATCTATGGTCTAAGAATAAATAAATGACACATGCACACTTATTCTTAGGACACTTAAGGGTGAACAGTGATTTGATGCCTTTACTTGGGAAAAAAATTGATTGAATATCATAAATAAAAAAATTGAAAAAACAAAAGATCTGAACGTTCTTTGATGACATCCAAAAACAAAACTAACAATGAAGGTGCAATACAACATGGGAGTTAAATGTGGGTCCAAAGTTCCTTTGTCTTTCAAGCAGGAGAAAATAGATGAGAGATGATGGTAGAAAATGTTTTTATTCCTTTAGAGATTTAGCACAATAACAGGACCTTCCAGTCCAGGAGACCACGCCGCAGAGATACATCCATGTGACCAATTAACCTACTACACTGTGCGTCTTTGGAATGTGGGAGGAAACTGGGGCACCCAGAGGAAACCCACGTGGGCATGGGGAAATCATTCAAACCGTGCTGGATTTTAATGCGGGTCACTCGCGCTGTAGTTGCATTGCGCTGAACGCTATGTCAATCATGCCATGCATTTTTGGGAAGTCTCGGAGCAAAGTCCCTTCCCTGACATTAAAAAAAAATGTATTTTCAACTGCAAAGTGGCATTTTTCTTAACTTTATAGAACATGCTTTTTCCAATGTATTAACATTGCATTTTAAAATGTTAGTCACTTCTTATCTATTATTGGAGTAAGGTACAGTTGTCTTTAAGTTCATTTTGACTTTGTTTTTTTCTGCTTAGCTGACCATGTCCATTGGTGTTATTCCAGTAGTGATATGCATGTTGATGTTGGTTAATTTTAGGTAGGATTTCAAATAGATCCTACAGTATCTTAAAATTATTGCATGGAGTTTTAGTTCATGCACGTATGGTGCGCTGAGGGAGCAGCAAGCAAGCACAAAACTCAAAAGTCTGTCTAACAGACTTTATTCCAGTAAAAGTCTGAATACCAATTCATGCCTTGGTGGCTCCCAGTGTGAATGACTTGGGAGGGGCCAGCTCAGGTCTCTATTCCGATTCGGCTGATTGACGGCCAGCCAGGTGGAGTCAGCCCCTTAGGTGGTCTTCCTATAGGTACAGAGATCGCCCCCTGCAGTTGGCTGGTGGTCGTAACACCACAGCAATTTAATTGTTGTTTGCAAGTATTGCTATTTTCACCGCCCCTAATATTATGCAACCATGTGCAAGTTGGGATGATTTTTTTTTTAACAGAAGAATTGGTTACAGCATTAAGTGGTGAGACATCGATTTAACTGTGGATCATGATGGGTCACCAAATTCCCACCTTTTGGCATTGATCATGGCGATGCACTGTAAACAACAGAACTTTCTCCTTTTGTTTCTGCCTTCACATGTTCAAGGATTTTAATTTATTTTTCCCATCTTGTCCTGTTTGCCTATGAATTTTCGAATGCTTCGAGTTTTTTAATGATCATTTATTCAGAAATTGTTATCTTCTCTTCAGCCTGGGTGCTTTCTTCGATTAAATCAATATTGCTCAGTTTACTGGCTGATGTACCATATTCAGTAAAGTGCAGGATCTGATCATCCCATATATGAAACAAGAGGCATAGAATATTTCCAAACAGAAATAGACACTTTGTTCCACTACATCCATGCTAACCTTTTTGCCTCTCTATATTAACCCCATTTGTCTGCATAATTCCATATTCTTCCATGCCTTGGCTTTTTAAGTTCCTGTCTAAATACAGTAAATCCTGAGGTATTCAGCACCTAGGGGTTTGGTAAATGCTGGATAAGTGTATTTTCTGGATGCTCGAGACTTATTCTTACAATGCCTAAATAATACACCTTCAATAAGAATAAACAATATAAAAGACAAAAAAATATATACTGAACTGATACTGAACAAACTTCACTTGCATGAATCTATACACCTTAAATAATTTTACGTTATTTTGAGTCACATTCTTTGAAAACTTTTAACTGCCATTGAATTTGTAGGTTCCCACTCCCCAACCCCGACCCCAAGGAGCTGGCCGAAAGATGAACAATAGCATTTATAGATAATTAACAACCCCCTCCCCCATTTACTCATAAGGCCTCTGACAGGGGCATCTCTTACTAAGCAGGGATAAGGCGGCCCCCAAAGTTAATCAACACCAATCAACCAGCTCTTCATTCAGAATAAGGCCATTGCTATTTCACACAACTTTATTCCAATAGCTGCAATGAGCAAATCATGAACCAGGCGCTCCCATCTTCACCCAAGGTTTGTATGTGTTACTTCAGAGAACATTTACTTTTAGGATTTTAAACGTGTATTTTTTAAAATCTATTACTTTATTCTTATATTTTAATTCTTTTAAATGCTTGTTCCTCAATTTTTTTTTAGCCATTTGCTTGAGGCTGCCAGTTGCTTGAATTCTGGATACCAGGGGTTTTACTGTAGAGTGATGTTACTTAACTCCACCACTACTTCTGAGAGCTAATTCCAAATACCAATCACTTTGTGTGTGTAAAAGTGACTCCTCAGATCTCCTTTAAAGCTTCTACTTCTCTTCTTAAATTGATGTCTTGTATTTGATATACCTATCATGGAAAAAAAATTCTGACTGTCTACCCTATCAGTACCCCTTAGAATTAATACCCATCTACCAGGTCACCATTCAACCTCCTTTGCTACAAGGAAAACAAGTCCAGCTTCTCCAATCTGACCCTGTAACTAAAGTTCTTCAATTCAGGCAACAGCCTAGTGAATCTCCTCTGCATTCCCTGCAATGCAATCTTATCCCATTATTGTATGGTTATCAGGATACATACACAATAATCCAAGTATGATCCAACCAGAGTTTTATAAATATCCCAATTTTATATTTTATACCCTGAACTAAGAAACCAAGCATGTATCTACCTTCTTCACTAATCTATCCATGTTGCCACTTTCAGCGAACTACTGTCTTAAACCCTATTTAACATCTGTTTAACATCCTATTGCATATGCTCTAGCCCTCTTTGAGTTTGTGCCGATAACATCATTAGATACATTAGAACAGACTATTTAGCTTCAATAATTTTTCTGAACTAGTTTGCAGAATCTAGTTCAGGGGTGGCCAAACTTGCTTAATACAAAGCCACATATGATAAACTTCAGACGTTTGAGAGCTACAAGGCATGAAAAAAAAATCATATGCATTTTTGCTCTTAAATACAAATTTTGTGACAAAATATTTGATAAATATTAAGAAATGCATGTACATAATATTTATTCATGTATATTGTTTTTACAATGCTAATTTATATTAGATTCAAGATATGCATGCAAATGTTTTCAAAATCCAGAATGATTTTCTGTGGAAATCTCTGCCCAAACAGTAGAGGCTGCCTCATTAAATATACTTAAGATACAGTAAAATACCTTCTTTTCAAAGGTAACAGTGATAAGAGGTGGTGACAAAGTGACTGGGCTCCTGTCTAATGATGGCAAAGCCTCACATAGATGACTTCAATGGATGGGAGGTCAGAGCTTGTGATGAACTTTGCTATGTTTGCTATGTGTGTGTGTGTGTGTGTGTGTGTGTGTGTGTGTGTGTGTGTGTGTGCGTGTGTGTACACGCGCGCGCATAAATTTATGCTCATAAATTAGATCAGCCATGATCGTATTGAATGTCGGAGCAGGCTCGATGGGCCATTTTTGGCCTACTCCTGTTCCTACTTCCTATGTTCCTATGTATATATTTCTCCAATTTTTTTTTTTCCTTTTTTTTAACCAGAGTTGTCCTTGATTTATTCTTTCAGGAAAGCTCATACAATGCTAAGTAAAACATTTGATCACAAAGACTGTTTATGTTTTGATGCAGCTGCCATTTGATAATTAATTGCAAACATTTTACCAACAAGAGTTCCAGTGTTTTAAATATAGCAATAGTGGTTCGCAAAGAAATGTATAGCAATAACATTGAAAGTTGATAATGAAATATTATTAAGTAGGTGGCACAGTGAAATGCAAAATTGTATACCTTTAGAAAAAAGTACATATAGGTGAAGAAATCAAGTTGAAAATGTTTCTAGTATTTAGGAGCCATATATGGATTTTATGAATAGGTTTCTGTCCACCTCTTCCAACTTATCCACCCATCTCAATTGGAAATTAATAATAATAATGAATATATCTGATAATGTTATTGTAGTAGTAGGTGTTTCTTCCTCTTCTCTCTTCTTTTTTAATATTTTTGGGAGGGGTGGTTGGGGAAAAAAATTAAAAGGTCTTTTTTTGTATCACTACGTATGATTAATATTGTATTAATTATTTGTTTTTGTTTATACAAATGATAAATAAAATTTTCAAAACAAGAGTTCCAGAAGCTGTAATATTTCTAATTTATTGTCATCTGACAATATCCTCCATCTTTTCTCAACGCATTGACTATTCTCCTAAAGAAGGGAAAAGCAAAATAAAATCATTGATTCTTTGAGAAGTCAGAGGGTTAACAAGAAAATTAATTTGTCATCTGCTTATGAAAAAATAATTAAAGTCAAGGGAACTGCAGCATCAATTAATTGGAAATGAATAATGAACAGACTGAATTTTAGGTGGGAGGGAAAATAGACTGGTTAATTAAAACAGGAAGTTCAGTGAAATGACGAAGTGAAATGGTCTTGTCACCGAAAGCATAACTATATATTATTGATGTGAAAGCACTAGGCTCGCAGCAAGGTGTTCAATAGCCTCCAAGCTTTGAAAAGAATGAGATACTAGGTTCTCCAATCTGGGTGACAGGCAAGGGAAATGCATTGTGGGGCAGTAATAGAGTGTGGCTTGATGAAATCATGGCAGATGAATTAATAACATTGAAATGCATTAAAACTTGAAAGAGGTAGAGGCCAACGATAATTTTAAACTGGGTAGGTTATTAATGATTCACAGAATCTTTCTGCAGCAATCAAAGAGCATTTATTGAGAAGGGTCAAGTATAATTTTACTTTAACTCAAATTTATGCATATTTGGTTATGATCTTTGATTGGTTTCAGATATTGAAATAGCAAATCAAGTTCAATATTGAGGGTCACAGAAAATGTTTTTGAATATTCTTTTCTTTAAAAGAATCGTACACTTTCATCGTACGCTTGTAAAGTTTTTTTCGATCAGTGCGCGCATCAGTTTCAAAAATAAGTTGCTTTCCAACCCAAGCAAAGACAATGATTACTGGACATCTGAAATCAAGTTAAGTTGATGCAGGCCATGGAGCATCTATGCAGATGGAGTCCATGAACAATAATGTTAGATTGCCTCAGTAGCAACAGGTTCTGTGGATAGCCTGGCTGTTTTAGAAGAACGAGACAGGATCTCATTGAGATGGATAAACCTTTGATAAGATGAGACATGTGAGGACCAAGAAGAAAGTTCCAGATTCTGGAGAAGTTCAGGTCCAGGGGTCACAATCTCAAAATAAGGGGTAAAACATTTAGGACAGTGATGGGGAGAAATTTTGCCACTCTTACAGAATTGGTAGAACTCCCTACCACAGAAAATAAATAAGGTTGGTTTATTAAATACATTCAGAAGGTTTATGGCTGAAGGGATCAAATGGTACTCAGAGAAAAAAAAATTAGGGCTTTGAAGTCATAAGATCAGTCATGATGGTTCTGAATGGTGAATCAAACTTGTAGGGCTAAATGGCCTTTTCCTGCCCTGATTTCCTTAGTTGCTCTGTTACATTCGAAAGCCTGCTATTTCTGCATATTATTCACCAACTTTACAATGTTCCCTGAAGGCTGGAGAAAGGCTGCACTGTCTTCCAGGAAATCAAAAAAAGACCGAAGGAGTTAGAAATCTAAATCAACACACAAAATGCTGGAGGAACTCAATGGGTCAGGCAGCATCCATTGAAGTCAATAAATAGTTGATGTTTCAGCCCATAGCATTGACTGCCTGTTGCATCTCATGATCCAGCATTTTATGTGTTGTTAGTCATAGAATCATTTTGCATAGATAGAGCATCGGCCCAACTTGTCCATGCTGGCCAAACTGTCCCATCCACATGAGTTCCACTTTCCTATATTTGGCATATATTCCTCTAATAAAACATGGAGTAAATGCTGGAAGAACTCAGTCAGTATTGCAGCATCCATAGGAGGTAAACCTTGGATTAAAGGCTCAGGCCCAAAATGTCAGTAATATATCTTTAGTTGTAATGGATGCTGCATTTACTGTGTGCTTTTGCTAATATCACAAGGTCTGCAAACTTCCATGTTTTACTCCATATTCCTCTCAACTCATCCTATCAATGTATCTGTACAATTTTATTCTGAAATTTTGGAGCGGCATGGTTAAAATAGTGGTTAGTGCAACACCTTTATAGTGCCAGGAACCTGGGTTCGGATTTGGTACTGTCTACAAGGATTTTGTACATTCTCCCTGCATCTGCAAGGATTTCCTCCTGGTGCTCTGGTTTCCTCACACCCTCAGAACATATGGGGGTTGTATGTGAATTTGTGTGTTTTGGGCTGCACTGTCTTGTGGGCTGAAAGGGCTGTTCAAGTTCAAGTTTAGTTTCTTTTTTTTCTTTGGCTTGGCTTCGCGGACGAAGATTTATGGAGGGGGTAAAAAGTCCACGTCAGCTGCAGGCTCGTTTGTGGCTGACAAGTCCGATGCGGGACAAGCAGACATGGTTGCAGCGGTTGCAGGGGAAAATTGGTTGGTTGGGGTTGGGTGTTGGGTTTTTCCTCCTTTGCCTTTTGTCAGTGAGGTGGGCTCTGCGGTCTTCTTCAAAGGAGGTTGCTGCCCGCCAAACTGTGAGGCGCCAAGATGCACGGTTTGAGGCGTTATCAGCCCACTGGCGGTGGTCAATGTGGCAGGCACCAAGAGATTTCTTTAGGCAGTCCTTGTACCTTTTCTTTGGTGCACCTCTGTCACGGTGGCCAGTGGAGAGCTCGCCATATAACACGATCTTGGGAAGGCGATGGTCCTCCATTCTGGAGACGTGACCCATCCAGCGCAGCTGGATCTTCAGCAGCGTGGACTCGATGCTGTCGACCTCTGCCATCTCGAGTACTTCGACGTTAGGGATGAAAGCGCTCCAATGGATGTTGAGGATGGAGCGGAGACAACGCTGGTGGAAGCGTTCTAGGAGCCATAGGTGGTGCCGGTAGAGGACCCATGATTCGGAGCCGAACAGGAGTGTGGGTATGACAACGGCTCTGTATACGCTTATCTTTAGTTTATCGTCAGGTGCAAAGGATCAAAACAGCTCTCTCTGGTCCTCAGTGCAAAAACACATAGGCACACAACCAGACACAACACAAATGCAAACAATGCATTTGCAGGACAAGCATTTAATCTATACAAATAAATAAATAGTGTTTCATTCATATGAGAGTTTCAGATGGGTAGGGAGAGCAGTTCATTTGGTCATTCAGCATTCTCACTGCCCTAGGGAAGAAGCTGTTCTTCAGCCTGGTGGCGCTGGCTCTGATACTCCTGTATCTCTTACCCGACAGGAGCAGCTGAAAGATGCTGTTCATAGGGTGGAAGGGGTCCTCAATAATTTTGCATGCCCTCTTCAAACACAAAAGTCTACAGACACCATGGTTGAAATAAAAACATAAAGCTGGAGAAATTCAGCAGGTTAAACAGTGGATTTTATGTAGTAAAGATAAAAATACAAACCTCACACTTCAGGCTTGAGCCCTTTATCAAGGTATGAAAAATTGTCGGCAGGCGTCTGAATAAAAAGGTAAGGGGGGAGGCGTAGTGGGGAGAAGCATGGTAGCAAAGACAGGAGGTAATGTGGAGAAAGGAGTGAGGGTACAGCTGCAAGAATGGGGAGAAGAGATGGCTAGGTGAATAGAGAGGAAAGGAAGTGGAGAACTGAGGGAAATAAGACAGGGGGAAGGGAAGGGAAAGGTGAGAAGACATGGAAAAGTTGATATTAATCCATCCAGAAGAAAAATCAGGAGTTCCTAGAATTTACAGGTGGTCTGAGTGGGATAGTACACATGAAGCCATGGATAGACATGTGAGACAAGTGAGATGCAGAAATGAAATGGTTGGCCACTGGGAGGTCCCTGTCACTGGTGTGGACAGAGTGAAGGTGCTCAATGAAGCAAACTCCCAGTCTGCGTCCTGTCTCTCTGAGGTAGCGAAGCCCACAAAGGGAGCAACAGATGTGGTAAATCAAACTGCAGATACATAAGTGAAGTGTTGCTTCACTTGAAAGGCCTGTTTGGAACCCTGGACAATGGTGAGAGAGGAGGTATGGACACAAGTATGGGACCTCTTGAGGCTAAAGGGGAAGGTTCTGGGGGGGGGGGGTTGGGCAATTGGTGGAGCGGAAGGAGTGCGCGAGGGAGTCACAGAGGGAGCTGTCCTTACAGAAGGCAGAGATGGGAGAAGAGGGAAAGATGTGTCTGATAGTAGGATCCTGTTGTAAGTGCCGTAAGAGACTGGTGGGGTAGTAGGTAACGACAAGAGGAATCCTGTGTTTATTGTGACTGTGGGCAGAGAGAGCCAAGACATATGAGTGGGAAATGGAGGATATGCAGATGAGGGCTGAGTTGATGGTGCTGTAGAGGAAGCCACATTGGTGGAAGAAGGCAAACATTTCAGAAGATTTGAACTGGAAGACTTCATCTGGGGAAGAGATGCTGTGGAGGAGAAATTGTGTGAAGGGAATAGAATAATTGAAGGGGACAAGGTGTGAGGAAGTGTATTTGAGGTAGTTCTGGGAATTGGTGGATTTGTAATATATGTCAGTGGAAAGCTTGTCTCCTGAGATCGAGGTGTATTCCAGTAGATTATTTGATGGGGGAAGAGGGAAACTCCAGTTATCCTCTCTGCCACTCTTATGGTCGTGTGGATTAATCTCTGATCAATTTCTCTGTAGCAATTGTGCCACACTGTGATGCAGCCAGCCAGGACACTCCCGATAGATCCTGTAGAAGTTTGACATAATGGTGGCTGGTAGCCTTGCCCACTTCAGTCTTCTCAGGAAGTGCAGTCACTGTTGTGCCTTCCTGACAAGTAAAGCGAATCCACAATAGATCACTATTGAGCATCCACAATAGATCCCTTCTTACATGAACTCGAAGGAACTTGGTGCTCTCAACTCTCTCCACTACAGAGTTGTTGATGTGTAATGCAACATGCCATTTCTGGTTCTCCGGAATTCTACAATAATCTCCTTTCTCTGGTCCACACTGAGACTCAGGTTGTTACTCTTGCACCATTTCACGAGAATTTCCACCTCTTCTCTATAATGCAACTCATCGTTGTTGCTGATGGGGCTGACCACTGTTATGTCATCTGCAAACTTGATGACACTGTTGGAGCTGGATCTAGCGATGCAGTCGTGGGTCAGTAGCATTAACAGGAGCAGGATGAGCACACAACCCTGAAAGTGTATCAGTGATGGTGCTCAATGTTCTGCTACCGACCTGGACAGACTTTGGAATTTTCATTAGGAAGTCCGGGATCCAGTTACAGAGGGGTGCTGTCCCAGTGAGGACAGCTTCAACATGAGCATCTAGGGAATTATTGTATTAAGTGCTGAGGTGAAGTCAATGTACAGCAGCCTGCTGTAGGAGATATTGCTCTCCAGGTGAGTCATGACAGAGTGGAACTGTGGAATGGTTTGTTCTATAGGCAAATTGAAATGTGTGCAGTCTCTGGGAGGTGTGCTTTGATGTGTTCCATCATAATGGTGGAGGTCAGTGCCACAGGGCAGTAGTAATTGAGGCCTGTTATTTTCGCCCTCTTGAGCACGATGTTACCGTGCTCTGTGTCTAAATTCAATTTAAAATGAATTAGCACTTGACTCAGCCACCTCCTCCATCAGCCCATTACTTACATTCACTATCCGCTTGGCTCTTGGCTCTTGGCTTTTGATTCTCCAAAATATTCCATATGGAACTTAAACTGGAGTTGGGGCGGGTGTGCTTAAGGAGGAGATTTTTGAAGAAGAGATGTCCTAAATTTAATTGGGTCTGATTGTGATGGTATGGTCGGGTGAGGATTATTCCATGCTTTAATTGTGCGGGGGAAGAATGAATTGCTGTACACACCTGTCTTGGAAGATGGCACTGCAAATTGGGTTGCATGCCCTTGTCTGCCCCTAGCGGGCTTGGGTTCAGTGTAGGATTTGTCGCCTATATCGAGCTGGCTGTTTAGAATTTTGTTAAAACAGGTCAGGCGGTGTGCTTCACATCTGTCTTGGAGAGAGCTCCTCTTTAACGAATCCAAGAGCTTTGTAACACTCATTTCTCTTCCACCTGTATTTGAGACAAATCGGGCTGCATGTTTCTGGACTCGATCGACAGCAGTAGTGTTTTTGTTTGTGTCGAGGTCCCATGCAGCTACTGCGCATTCCAAACATGGTCTGATGAGGGTGAAGTACAACTCCTCCTCAACAGAAGTAAAACAATAATGGAAGTTGCGTCTCAGAAAATTTAGGACTCCTGTTGCCTTCATTGTTGTGTGATGCACCTGATCATTCCAACGCAGGTTGTCCTGGATTTTGATGCCAAGGCATTTGGTCTGTTTGGTTTCATCAAGGGTGACACCCAGGATGCTGTATAATGTCTTGCCTGGTTTCCTCTTCCTGGTGAAATGTAAAGTTTCACATTTGGAAGGATTGAACTGCATACCTCATTTTTGTAACCATTCTATGGTGTTATCAATATCTTTTTGCAGACCATCCTTGTCATCAGCTGACTTAAATTAGAAGGTATACCAATCATCCACGAATAGACTAATGGTGCTTGTGATATTTCTGTGAATGTCGTTGATGAAGAGTTAAAAAAAATATGGGCCTAACACTGTGCCCTGGGCTGTACTAAACATTGGGTGTCATTCAGGGCTTTTTCCATTCAGACATAGCCACTGGAGATGTTTCATCAAGAGATTGGAAATCCATCTTTTAGTGTTGGAGTGAATACTATAGTAGTCAAGCTTCTTAAGTTATTTTTATTTTGGAATGACATTGAATGCTTTGTAGAAGCTGAGCATAGTTAAATCAGTAACGACATTGTTATTTTAAAAAATTATTTATTCATACTATGAACCATATTAACCAAAATACACACAAACATTTCCCTCTTAAATATATAGTGTCATTTTCTTGCCTTTTCCCCCCTCCCTTCCCACCCCCCTCCCTACCGACTAAATGTTCAACATATACAATACAATTAACCCATTAAACAATATCATCACACAATGAAAATACAAGAAAATTGTGTCATCTACTTTTACACACTGGGTCAGTTCATTTCATCTTCTTCTCATTCTATCATTTTAGAGGGTGGAGGTCCACGGTAGGTCCTCTCTGTTGTGTTCGATGTACGGTTCCCAAATTTGTTCGAATACTGTGATGTTATTTCTTAAATTATATGTTATTTTTTCCAATGGAATACATTTATTCATTTCTATGTACCATTGCTGTACTCTCAGGCTCTCTTCTGATTTCCAGGTTGACATTATACATTTTTTTGCTACAGCTAAGGCTATCATAATAAATCTTTTTTGTGCTTCATCCAAATCGAGGCCAAGTTCTTTACTTCTTATATTACTTAGAAGAAAGATCTCTGGATTTTTTGGTATGTTGCTTTTTGTGATTTTATTTAATACCTGATTTAGATCTTCCCAAAACTTTTCCACTTTCTCACATGCCCAAATTGCATCTACTGTTGTTCCCGTTTCCTTCTTACAGCGAAAACATCTATCTGATATGGTTGGGTCCAATTTATTTAATTTTTGGGGTGTGATATATAGCCTGTGTAACCAATTATATTGTATCATGTGTAATCTTGTGTTTACTGTATTTCTCATAGTTCCAAAACATAGCTTTTCCCATTTTTCATTTTTATCTTTATGCTTAGATCTTGTTCCCACTTTTGTTTGGGTTTACAGCTCTCTTTCTCTTGCAGCTTGATGTACATGTTTGTTATAAATCTTTTAATTATCATTGTGTCTGTAATCACATATTCAAAGCTGCTTCCTTCTGGTAACCTCAGCCTGCTTCCCAATTTGTCCTTTAAGTAGGTTTTCAGTTAGTGGTATGCAAACATTGTACTGTGAGTTATTCCATATTTGTACTTAATTTGTTCAAAAGATAATAAATTATTTCCCAATAAACAATTTTCTATTCTTTGGATCCCCTTTCTCTCCCATTCTCTAAAAGAAAGGTTATCTATTGTGAAAAGGATTAGTTGATTTTGCATCAATAATAATTTTGGTAGTAGGTAATTTGTTTTTTTTTCTTTCTACATGAATTTTCTTCCAAATGTTGAGCAGATGGTGCAGTACTGGTGAATTAGTATGTTGCACGAGTTTTTCATCCCACTTATAAAGTATATGTTCTGGTTCCTTCTCCCCTATTTTATCTAGCTCTTACCTGGTCCAATCTGGTTTTTCCCTTGTTTGATAAAAATCTGATAGATACCTTAATTGGGCTGCTTTATAATAATTCTTAAAGTTTGGTAGCTGTAAGCCCCCTTGTTTGTACCATTCTGTTAATTTATCTAGCGCCATACTCAATTTACCCCCCCTCCCCTTTCCATAAGAGTTTCCTTATTATTTTCTTTAGCTCATTGAAGAAATACTCCGTTAAGGGAATTGGTAATGATTGAAATAGGTATTGCATCCTTGGGAAGATATTCATTTTAATGCAATTTACCCTTCCTATCAGTGTTAGTGGTAAATCTTTCCAATGTTCTGTCATCTTGTAATTTCTTCATTAATGGCTGATAATTTAATTTGTATAGATGGCCAAGATTATTATCTAGTCAAAAACCTAGGTATCGGATTGATTGTGTTTGACATTTAAATAGTGATTCTTTCTTAAACTTTGTGAAATCTGCATTATTCATTGGGATTGCCTCACTTTTATTTACGTTGATCTTGTACCCTGATATTTCTCCATATTCCTTCAATTTCTTATGCAATTCTTTTATTGATAATTCTGATTCTGTTAAGTATACAATGATGTCATTTGCAAATAGACTGATTTTATATTCCTTCTCTTTTATTTTTATCCCTTTTATTTTATTTTCTGTTCTTATCAGTTCTCCCAAGGGTTCTATAGCTAAAGCGAACAGTGAGGGAGATAATAGATATGAATTCTCCAGTATTTCAAATAAGATCTGTTATAAAGTGTATATGTATGTAAGTAACTTTTCCCAATTTATCTCCCAAAAATATTTCTATATATTCTATCACACACCAGCCATCCACACAGGCTGCTAAGCTATGTGGTTGCTGAAGTCATCATTCATGAGGAGTAGGTGGATATCTTCCAGCATCTGTTCGAGAAATATTTGCTGAAACATGAAGCAGGGGCTGTGGCCATCCACTAACTCCAGAAAATCATTCAAAAGGGCGGATGGCATGCAGTCACCCAGACTATTCATGTGGAGCAGCTGTGCCACTCGTTCGCGGCAGGAAAAGTCGAAGGTCCATATAAGGAACATCTTAATTAGCTCATACCAGTCAGTGGCTGATCTAAGAAGTTGATGATTCTCCTGGTCGAGAGAACTGACCATGTTTTGTGGAGTCTGTGGTAATCTGTCTGACCTGAAACTGGGTCTCAGCCTCTTTGAACCAGACTAGGGGCTGTAAAGTTTAAAAGGTCAGAGGCTTCAGTGAGACTGCATTCTGTGCACTCGGGTCAGTCATCATGGGGTCCAAAATGTTGCTTTGGACCAGTGGGGTCACGTCACCACTGTGGTCAGTGTGCTGTGCAGTGAAGGAAAGAAAATAAACCACACAGAAGCTGTGAGTGAGTTGAACCAACCAACAGACTTTACAGGAACTCTATGAAAGCTTATCAGCACCACTCCCATGATCCTTTTTTCCCCTCCCACTGGGACCATTGTGATGTCAGGCCAGTACCAGCCTTCACCTCTGTGACCTCGTTCATTTGTGGATCAGTTCAGCCCGCTACATTAGCCACATTTGTTTAACACTTTTCTGTTTGTGAATTCATCGTGGAAGAAAATAGCCACTTTCCCTGTCTCTTGGAAAAGAAGGCAGAATTGAGAGTAAAGATGTCTGAAGATATGATGTTTAAAAGTGCTTTGTAATTAGTTCTGAACTAAGAATGATGCTGAAGTTTTAAAAATGGATTTTTCAGTGTGGGACTTTAATTACACACACACACACACTCACACACACACACACACACACACACACACACACACACACACACACACACACACACACACACACACACACACACACACACACACATTTTACATTTGCATATAGTGGGGTTAAGTTTAGAGATAAGTAAGAAATTTTAATTTATTAATAGTTTAATTTTTAAAAAAAAACTATTATTTTGAATTTACCATTGTCTGGTGAATTTTCCATTGCTGTTCCTGAGCTAATTCTAACAAAGTCCCTTTAGTCCCAAAAATAATTAAGAGGGTTGTTAGTTCGTACTAAACACATGCACAGATTGCCGTCACTCTTTCTCCCTTTTCAATCTCTCTCTCTCTTCCCAGTGACAGCAATCTATGCATGCGTTCCAAATCACTTTTAAAAAAAAAATGTATTTGGGCCGTCAACGCATGTTTCCTTGATATCACTACAAGAGGAGCTTATCTATGGAAAATAATGCCTCTCGTGAGTGCTGGCTGGTGGCCAATCTCTCGTGAGTGCTGACCTAGCTGGCAGCCATGTTGTATTTGGCAAACTATAACAGGAATATAAGGCATTTCCAACATATGTCCATTCCGAGTCATGAGTGGTCATCCAGAACGGAACACGGATGTATGTCGGGCAGTACCTTTATTGGGCAAAAGGAGAGCAAGGTGGCAAAATATAAAATTACCCACTTTGGGCTTTGATCATTTGGATGGCATGGTTAGTGCACCTTTTCTGTAAGGAGTTTGTACTTTCACCCTGTGATTGTGTGGGTGTCCTTTGGATACTCCAGTTTCCTCCCACCCTCCAAAAAAATGTGGATTGTATGTTCAGGGGTGTATTTGGGTGGCGCAGGCTCATAGCCCGAAGGGCCAGTTACTGTGCTGTAACTCAAATTAAATAATATTTTAAATCACCTCAAAAGTCTGGTAGCAATATGGAGTTGAGGCTGCAGTCAGATCAACCCTGGTCTGATGGAATGATAAGCATGCTCAAGGTCCTGAATTGCCTAAGTTTGCCTTAGTTCAACCAAAACCTTTGGGTATTGATAAACCTGATAAGAGAGACAGAAAAAAATTGGAGCAGGAGTGAACTATTGAGTGTTACAACCATAAAACTGTAGAATTCTACAGCACAGAAAACAGGCCATTCAGCCCTTCTAGTCTGTGCTGACTGGCTAGTCCTAATAATCTGCTCCCAATCCATAACCCCCCAGAACTCTCCCAGCCATGTATCCAATTTATTCTTAAAACTCATGATTAATTCTGCACCCACTACATTCCACACTCCGTCCACTCTCTGAGTGAAGGTTCACCCTAATGTTTCGCTAAACCTTTCCCCTTTCACCCTAAAGCCATGTTCTCTCATATATATCTCTCCTAATCTCAGTGTAAAGAGCCTACTCTCATTTACTCTGTCTATACCCTTCATAATTTTGTAAACCTCTATCGAATCTCCCCTTATTGAGGGGGTATGGCAAGATGACATAGTTGGAAGATGTGTGGTTCCACCTTCCTCCAGTTAGACCTCTAAATACCCAAATTTAAAATTTGTAAAAGTGGTTAAAAATAGTATTTGCAGATTTTGGAATATTGGAGGATTGCAACGGCTGGCAACGTGAAAAAATCAAAAGCTCAATTGCAAAGGAAATTACCTGACAAAAGTGTTGAAGAATTGAGGCCTACTTTACAAGTTGAAGCCACAGAGTCATTGACTGGAGTCCCCAAACTTCAGAGGACTCCTGCTCGGTTAAGTATTTTGCTGACACCAATCGTGCAACCGCAAGATAGCGCCGGCTCAGTGATGGGCTCAGCTGACTCTGACTCGCCGCGCCCCATGAGTCTGGGGGCACAGGCAGATCGGCCGAGTGATGACAGACCCACGAGCCCGCAATACTGCCTGGTGGTCCAGCAGCGCGCAGTGTAACATCGGAAGATCCACCTGCGCGTTCAGTGACTTTGCTAGGCATGCGCGGAGTGTTGCAGGTCCAGGAACTACTGGACAAGGTGTGGGCTGTGGGGGAGCCTGAATGGCAGCAGGCTGATGAGGTTGGTACGCTGTCGACACACGTCCAGACCCGCAGCCACACTGGAAGAGGACCTATGATGTTAGAGGTGGAAAAAAGATCAACATTACAGAAACTTACACAAGGAGAAATGGGGACTGAGACCAGAGGAGATAGGCCTCAAAGGGAGGTGATGGAACCTGGACTCGATTCTGTGTTCACAATTTTGGAAGGGATTGCTCATCAAATGGAAAATATGTCAATACAGATGTCTACTCAGATGACTCAAGGATATATGCAAGTGAAAAATAAAATGACCACTATATGTGAAGAAATGACTTGTATGAAGCAAGATATTAATGTAGTTAAAAGTGATTTTAGTAGATGTATAAAATCAGTGGACACAGTACAAAATAACTTTAAAAAGATTGAAGAAGCTTTTTTTTAAAAAGTAAGAACCAAGTGGAGTGTAATAGAGAAAAAAATGGAAAAAGTGGAGGATTTGTTCGTGGATTGGGGGGATCCGGAAGAAGGAATTATTGAAGAAGATTGATTCATTAGAAAATCAGAATCTAAGAAATAACGTAAAAATAGTACGTCTTCCAGAAGATATAGAAGGTTCTGATCTGGTAAAGTTTTTTAAATAAATGGATTCCTGAGGTGTTGGGCAAGGAATTTTTTCTGGATGGTCTGGAGTTGCACCGAGCACATAGAGCACGAAGGAAGAAACTGATTCCAGGCCAACCACCATGAGCAGTTTTGATTCGCTGTTTGAAATATCAGGTCAGAGAAATGATATTGCGAATGGCAGTACAGAAAGCACGGCAAAATCAGGCTCCTTGATGGTCCAAAATAATAGTGTTTTTTAATGCGGATTTCAGTCAAGAAATTTAAGAAAGCGCTGAGAATTTAATTCAGCTAAAGAAGTATTGTGACGAAAGGGATATAATTTTGGCTTTCATTATCTAGCCGTGTTGAAAGTTTTTTTTATGAGAACTTTCAATCTCAATGCTTTGAAAATTATCATGATACATTAATTTTTACTAATTCATTGCCAGATTTATGAGGAAATCTACAATGGTCATGATTGTCACCTGAGAGAAGGGTAAATGGCAATGGAAATGGGAAGAATGGAAAACATGGAAAGAATGGGAAGAAAGTCTTCTTGATATTGAAGATCCGGAACAATCATTGGGACTGGAATCATTGGGTTGATTATTTTTGTTTCAGTAATTTGTGAAAGTTTGACTAGTAGGGTGGATGACACTGAGACCTTTAGTCACCTGCCACTAGTTGGTTTTACCACACCCAGATTTTTATGGGGCTACTACTTTAGTAGTTTGTTTTGGGGACTATTAGTCTTTTTTTCTTCCTTTTTTTGGAATGTTTATGTAAGGGAGGTTAGAATATTAAGGGGATTAGAAGGGGAACATTATTTTATAGTAGTGGAATATATTATTAGATTAAGGAATGTCTTATTTCAATTTTGCGACTTTTAATGTTCAAGGTTTGAATAACCTAATTAAGCGTAAACAAGTTTTTGCTTATATAAGAAAAATGAAAATTGATATTGCTTTTTTAGTAGAAACATATTTGACTGAAAAAAAAAACATTTGAAATTGAAGTGAGAGTCGGTTGGCCATGTATTTTCTTCTTCTTTTAATTCTAAAGCGAAGGGTGTGGCGATTTTAATTCATAAGAAATTACCATTTGAATTAAAATCATTTGAAGGAAATGCTGCGAGGGTTTTGATGGTTAATTATGAAATTTTTGCTGAATCGTAGACTTTGTTAAATATTTATGCACCTAATATAGATGATGAATGGTTCATGTCGAAGGCTTTTTTATTGCTTAATGAAGCCAATAATAATATTTTGGTTGGGGTAGATTTTAATTGTGTTTTGGATCCTTTATTGGATAGATCTCCGAAAAGTAAAAGGAAATCAAAGGCGGCACACAAATAGGAGCTTTGATGAAGGATTTGAATTTGGTTGATGTTTGGAGGTGAAAGACTTTTCTTTTTATTCCTTTAGACATGATTCCTTTTCTAGAATAGTTTTTTTTTTGGTTTCGGCACATCTGCAAGGTAGAGTATTACAGGTTGTGTATAAAAGTCAGGTTATATCGGATAATGCTATGTTATTTTTTTCCTGTGTAGGTTCAGAATTAGTACAATCGTCTTATAGATGTAGGCTTAATACAATGCCCACCTCACTGACAAAAGGCAAAGGAGGAAAAACCCAACACGCAACCCCAACCAACCAATTTTCCCCTGCAACCGCTGCAACCATGTCTGCCTGTCCCGCATCGGACCTGTCAGCCACAAACGAGCCTGCAGCTGACGTGGACATTTACCCCCTCCATAAATCTTCGTCCGCGAAGCCAAACCAAAGAAATTGAAGAAACCAGAGTTTATTACTTTTGTTAAGGAGCATATTACTTTGTTTTTGGCTGAGAATGTCAATTCAGTACATAGTAATTTTGTATTGTGGGATGCTTTGAAAGCATAGTTACGAGGACAAATTATTAGTTATACTACGAAAGTTCAAAAGCAATATGAGGGAGAAAACTTAATATTAGAGAAACAAATTGCTGAATTGGAAAAGGAATTTCAGAAAGATGCTGCAGAAGACAAAAAAAGCTGTTTTAATGAAGTTAACACGACGTTATAATACTTCACGAACTTAGCAGTATGAGTGTGTACTTCATTGATCTAAGCAACGTTATTACAAACTGGGTGAGCAAGCTCATAAGGTATTAGCATGGCAATTAAAGACAGAACAGACATCACGAACTATTAATGCTGTGAAGAAGAATTCAATAGTTGCCTATAAACCTCAAGAAATTAATGATCAGTTTTATTCATTTTATCAAAAATTATATACTTCTGAGGGAAGGCAGGATGCTGGTTCTATTGAATCCTATTTATCTAAATTAAACTTACCTGTTTTAGGGGAGGATGATTTAAAGAATTGGAATCTCCATTTATGGATTTTGAGATTAAAGAGGCTATACGAGAGATGCCAAAAGGAAAGTCGCCAGGAGATTATGGATTTTCTGTTGAATTTTATAAAGTACTTTCTGAAGATTTATCTTCTATATTTGGAAATGTGTTGCAGCAAGTAACAGAGGAGCAGTAGTTACAGAATCTTGTTCAAGGGCTATAATTACTGTGATTCCTAAGAAAGATAGGGAAACATCGAAAGTATCTTTGTGTAGACCGATTTCTTTATTAAATGTAGATTATAAAATTATAGTGAAGATGTTAGCAAATAGACTTGCCAAATTTTTACCTCAGTTGATACATATAGATCAAACAGGTTTTATTAAAAATAGAAATGCTTCTGATAATATTCTTAGATTGATAACATTAGTCAATGCATTTAGACAGCAACCCAACCATCCAATGGTGGTTGCACTGGATGCAGAAAAAGCCTTTGATAGGGTCGAGTGGAATTTTTGTTTAAGGTGTTAGATAAGTTTAATTTTGGCCCTTATTTTATAGGCTGAGTTAAGGCCTTATATACAAACCAACCTGTCATGATAATGAATATGTATGAGATGTGCCGGAAGTCACGTGGTATGAGAGAGAGATAAGAGCACAAGCAGGAGAACAAAGGAAACTGGAAAATAAAGACCCTGAGAAGTTTACCTGATAAAACTTGTGTTTGATGTTTTATTAACTTCACATTTCGGGCCAAAAATGTGACATTGGCAACGAGGATGAAAGAAGCTTGAAGAAAATTAAAGACTAAACAAGATTACAGAGGATTACAGACAACTTCAAGGTGATAAGAATTTTCTCTTTGACTCAGTACTTTTGGGGCTGGAATATTTCCTCATGGCTGGTGCAGACGGTGACTTTCTAACACATAGTGGAATTGCTCATTTTGACCCAACGGGTGATGCAAGCACTGTAAGTGTGAAGTGGAAGGCATGGCTGGAAGAATTTGAATCCTACGCCGACAGTCGTGGCCTATTTCTAGATACCGGTACAGTTGAACAAAAAGCGCAGAGAAGGGCGTTACTTACTTTCACTGCGGGACCTGCAGTTCGGGAAACATTTAAGACACTTTTGAATACTGGAAGAAAGGATGAGTACCGGAAAGCAGTAGATGCATTAAATGCACACTATGTAGTGACACCGAATGCTACATTTCAACGCCATTTGTTTTGGAGAACGAGACAAGAAGATGGCCAGACAATTGCTCAGTACGTGATGAGACTACGCCAGCTAGCTGTTGGATGCAATTAAATGCCAGCCCGGTTGGTTTAGGAGCCGTGTGGCTGCAGATGCATGATGGAGGACCAAGAATCATTGCCTATGCCAGCAGATCGTTATCAGATGTGGAAAGAAGATACTCTCAGACAGCGAAAGAAGCACTCGGACTTGTATGGGCCTGTGAGAGGTTCCATGCATATTTATACGGCATTGAATTTGAACTCATCACAGATCATAAGCCATTAGAGGTGATCTATGCACCTAGATCCAAACCATATGCCAGAATAGAGAGATGGGTACTCAGACTACAACCCTACAAATATAAAGTAATCTACATTGCAGGGAGAGCAAACATTGCAGATCCGCTGTCCAGATTGGTGAAGGATGGTGGTCCACAATCCAAGTCAGAATTGGGAACAGAAACAGAGAGCTTTGTACGCTTCGTAGCTATTCAGTCGATACCGAAAGCTGTGACTACGAAGGAAGTCGAGAGAGAATCCGAACGTGATCCAGAACTCATGGAAGTAAGAGAATGCATACAGAGTGGACAATGGGACAAGTGTACTCACAAGGCTTACATTCCCATTAGAGACAAACTTTGTTGCATCAGACAGTGTGTATTAAGAGGTTGTAGATTGGTGATACCGCAAAGATTGAGACCGAAGATCGTATCCTTAGCGCATGAAGGACACCTAGGTATTGTTGGTACCAAGCAAAACCTCAGGACCAAGGTATGGTGGCCAGGTTGTGATAAAGACGCAGAGAAATTTGTTAAAACTTGTCACGGATGTCAAATCACAAGTAGGAGTAATCCACCAGAACCGATCCGGAGTACGCAACTCCCGACAGGACCATGGATTGACGTAGCTGTTGATTTTCTTGGACCTTTACCGACGGGTGAATCAATTATGGTAGTGATAGATTACTACAGCAGATACTATGAGTACGTGGTGTTGAAGTTCACAACCACTGAAAAAACAATACAAGCGTGAGCAGAGATATTCGCAAGATATGGATTACCTGTTACATTATACTCTGACAATGGTCCACAATTCATTTCAGAGACATTTGCGGAATACATGAGGACCACAGGTATCCACCATCATAAAGTAACTCCGAAATGGCCGCAAGCCAACGGAGAAGTAGAGAGACAGAATCAGTCCATTGAAAAACGATTGAGGATTGCACATGCAGAAGGACAAAATTGGCAAGAAGCATTGCTATCTTATATGGCTGTCTATCGAGCAACGCCTCATGCAACCACTGGAAAAAGTCCTGCAGAAGCATTTTTTGGGAGAAAATTCTGCACAAAAATGCCAGAAATAAAGGAAATCCGAGACGACCAGGAGATGAGGGACCACGATGCTGAAAAGAAAGGTGCAGCAAAGCTGTACACAGATTCGAAACATGGAGCCAAGTACTCAGACATCATGCCAGGAGAATGTTCTAGTGAGGCATGAAACTGGTGGTAAGCTAGACACACCTTATTACCATCAACCCTATACTGTCGTATCCAGAAGTGGCAGTATGGTGACAGTCAAGTCTCCAACTGGAGTCCTGTATAAGAGAAATGTCTCAGGTGCAAAAAGGTACCAGTCCAGAGATACATCGAGCGAAGAGGTTGAAAGGCCAATACGAGATGCTGAAACTGAGAGACCTGATGATGTTCCAGAGGCAGTTACCAGCACTCCTGATGAAGTGACTAGAGCGCCAGAAACACCCGAAGCCGTGGCGAGCAGTATTTCCGACGCTGAGAGTGAACAACCGAGAAGCGACGACAATATCGCAGGCAGGCCGAAACGAAACCGGAAAGTGCCCAAACTATACAAAGACTTTGTGCCATAGTTTTGATAAGAACTTTGGGACAGTATTTTAATCTTATATCATAAAGTGCATGTATGAGTGCTGTAGGAAGTAAATTTTATGTAGTTGAGTTGTAGTATTACCATTAATTACGATGTTTGTAGGTTTCCGAGGGATATTGGTAAGTGAAGGTAAAGTTTATTTCTGGTTAAAGGAGGGATGTCATGATAATGAATATGTATGAGATGTACCGGAAGTCACGTGGTATGAGAGAGAGATAAGAGCACAAGCAGGAGAACAAAGGAAACTGGAAAATAAAGACCCTGAGAAGTTTACCTGATAAAACTTGTGTTTGATGTTTTATTAACTTCACATTTCGGGCCACAAATGTGACACCACCTGCTAGCGTAAAATTTCCTTATCATTTAACTTAACGTGTTCGACTCGACGAGGTTGTCCATTGTCACCAGCCTTATTTGCATTGGCTATTGAACCATTAGCTCAGACAATAAGACAGATTGATAAGATTAAAGGAATGAAAATTGTGGAGGATGAATATAAGATTAATTTATTTGCGGATGATGTGCTGGTATATTTGACAGAACCTCATCCAGCTCTAGCCTTAGGGGCTGTTGAGGGAGCTGGAGCAGGGCGGAATCTTGGACTGAGCGGTTGGTACTGAAAAGAGATTGGAAGTGTTCTGACCATCGGTTGAGGATGGAGATCTTGTCGCTGAGGAGGACTTTGCCGTCTGAGCTGCGCAGCGGGCTTTGGACTTGGGGTGAGGGGCCGTACACAGCCTTTAGAGCCTCGTAGAAACCCCTGAAGTCGCTCTTCAGCGCTTGACGTCCTGCTTTGCGGAAACTGCCAAAATTTTTGGCCTGGAAGTCAGCCTGAAGAAAACTGAGGTCCTCCATCAGCCAGCTCCCCACCATGACTACCAGCCCCCCCCACATCTCCATCGGGCACACAAAACTCAAAACGGTCAACCAGTTTACCTATCTCGGCTGCACCATTTCATCAGATGCAAGGATCGACAATGAGATAGACAACAGACTCGCCAAGGCAAATAGCGCCTTTGGAAGACTACACAAAAGAGTCTGGAAAAACAACCAACTGAAAAACCTCACAAAGATAAGCGTATACAGAGCCGTTGTCATACCCACACTCCTGTTCGGCTCCGAATCATGGGTCCTCTACCGGCACCACCTACGGCTCCTAGAACGCTTCCACCAGCGTTGTCTCCGCTCCATCCTCAACATCCATTGGAGCGCTCACACCCCTAACGTCGAGGTACTCGAGATGGCAGAGGTCGACAGCATCGAGTCCACGCTGCTGAAGATCCAGCTGCGCTGGATGGGTCACGTCTCCAGAATGGAGGACCATCGCCTTCCCAAGATCGTATTATATGGCGAGCTCTCCACTGGCCACCGTGACAGAGGTGCACCAAATAAAAGGTACAAGGACTGCCTAAAGAAATCTCTTGGTGCCTGCCACATTGACCACCGCCAGTGGGCTGATAACGCCTCAAACCGTGCATCTTGGCGCCTCACAGTTTGGCGGGCAGCAGCCTCCTTTGAAGAAGACCGCAGAGCCCACCTCACTGACAAAAGGCAAAGGAGGAAAAACCCAACACCCAACCCCAACCAACCAATTTTCCCTTGCAACCGCTGCAATCGTGTCTGCCTGTCCCGCATCGGACTGGTCAGCCACAAACGAGCCTGCAGCTGACGTGGACTTTTTTACCCCCTCCATAAATCTTCGTCCGCGAAGCCAAGCCAAAGAAAGAAGATATTTGACAGAACCGGAACAGTCTTTGAAATATTTACAAGATTGTTTGTTAAAATTTGGAGAGTTATCTGGATATAAGGTAAATTGGGATAAGAGTGAAATATTGCCAGTTGGGGATGGAGATTATTCCGAATATAAAAGTATTATAAAATTGAAGAGGTCAGATAGAATTAAATATTTGGGAGTGGTAGTAAATGCAGATACCAGTCTTTATATAAATTGAATTATGTCCCTTTATTAAAAAGGATTAAAATGGATTTGATTAAATGGAAAGATTTTCCATTACATTAATTGGTCAAGTAAATTGCGTTAAAATGAATATTTTTCCTCGAATTCAATATTTGTTTCATTCTATACCATGTTTACTTTCAAATAGTTTTTTTTTCAGGACCTGAATAGGGCAGTGCAGGAGTTTTTATTAAAAGGAAAATTAGCCTGAGTAGCTTTACATACACTTACATGGAAATATGCTTTAGATGGATTGCAGTTAGCTCACTTTCCAAATTATTATGATACAGCTCAGTTGAAATTTGTTAGCAGATTGATGCATGTGGACCAAGCTCTGAGTTGGGCAAAGGTGGAAATGGCTTGTATATGTGAAGTTGTGATACATCGGTTTATATTTAAATGGAATGTGGATTTATTGCAGAAATGTAAAATGCTGATATTAAAACATTTGTTAAGGATATGGGTTAAAAGAAATAGGGTTTTAGGATAAAAGGGTAAATTACCAAATCAAACCCTGTTATATCATGACCAGCTTATTCCTTTTACAGTGTTTAATAATCATTTAAAGAGTTGGAATTCTCAGGGCATAAAGATAATTCAGGACTGTTTTGAAGAAGGCCAATTTCTTTCTTCTATTCAATTGAGGGAGAAACTTGATATATCTGTAAATTCTTTGTTTGTTTATTATCAACTCAGAGCTTTGATAAACGATAATTATGGTAAAGCGATGAATTCACCCATGTTGATGAAATTCGAGTCTTTGATTTCTTCTGTACCTAAGAAAGGTTATATTTTAGATATGTGCCAATTGTTACAGGATAGTATGGATACATCGGAATAGGCTTAAATGGGAAAGTGATTTAACCTATATTTTTCTGGAAGATAATTGGGAGGTTACGTGTTCTGATAATCTAACTAAAGTGATTAATGTACGTTATGGAATGGTTCATTATAATTTTTTACATCAGTTATATTTGACTCCAGACAAATTGAAAAAATATGGATTTAGTAATTTGAAATCTTGTTTTAGATGTGGACTATGTACTGGAACTTTTTTTTAATGCTGTTTGGTCTTTTGGGAAGGAATTAGATTGGATTATTTAAGATTAAATTACCATTAGACCCATCAATCTTTTTGTTGGGATATATGGTTTCTTTGAAAGGACTAAGGTTGGATAAAATTCAAATTGCATTTGTACTTCTAGTGTTATCTGCAGCAGAAAAATGTGTAGCTAGTACTTGGAAGGATAATGTGGAGGTTAATATAACATGCTGGCATAATGAGTTGAGAAATTAAAATTACATGTAATCTACACGATAATTATTTGTTTTTTGTTAAAATGTTGCTTTCTTAATTGCAGTATATGAATTTAGAAATACTTTGAAATATTCTTTATAATCACTATTATCTTTATATTTGGCTCCCCTTAAGGGGGCTGGCTGAAGGGGTGGGAGGGTGGGCGGGTTTACATATATTAATATATATATATATATATATATATATACAAAAAAAATGTTTCTTTTGTGATGTTTGATTGTAAGTTGTTTAAATTCTTTTAAATAAAGTTTTCAAAAAAAATCTCACCTTATTCTTTTTGTTCCAAGGAATAAAGTCTTAACCTGTTTAATCTTTCCCTGTAACTCAACACGTGAATACCTGGAAAAATCCTAGTAAATTTTCTCTGCACTCTTTCGGTCTTATTGATATCCTTCTTTTAGCTAGGTGACCAGAACTGCACACAGTGTTCCAAATTTGACCTCACCAATGTTTTAAGTAACTTCAACATAACATCCCAACTCCTATACTCAATACTTTGATTTATAAAGTCCAATATGGCAAAAGCTTTCTTTCCAACCCTGTCCACTATGACACTACCTTTAGGGAATGATGTATCCCTAGGTCTCTTTGCTCCTCTGCACTCCTCAGTGCCCTACCATTTACAGTGTACATCCTTCCTTGATTTGCTCTTCCAAAATGTCCCAACACAGATCCCTGAGGCACACCACTGGTTACATGTCTCCAGTCTGAGAAGCAGCCATTAATTACCCCTCTCTGTTTTCTCCCACACAGCCAATTTTTAAGCCAGTTTACAACCCCTCTATGTATACCTAATGTCATAACCTTTTGAACTAACCTCCCATGTGGGAGCTTGTCCATCTACATAACATCCACAGTGTTTTATTCATCTATTTTCTTGGTTGGTTCCTCAAAATCTCTACATGGTTTGTTAAACATGACCTACCATATACAAAGCCATGCTTACTGTCCTTAATAAGCCTATGGCTGTGTAAATACATATATATTCTATCTCTTAGAACTCCTCTCAATAATTTACCTACTACTGATGTCAGGCGCAATGGCCTATAGTTACCTGGTTTAATTTTGGAGCATTTCTTAAACAGCAGGACATCATGAGACACTCTCCAATCCTCCAGCATCTCTCCTGTGGCTAAGGACATTTTGAATATATCCATCAGGGCCCCCACAATTTCAACATTTGTCTCCCTCAAGGTCTGAGGGAGTATCATATCCTACCCAGGGGATTTGTTTACCTTTATTTGCTGTAAGGCAGCAATCACTTCCTCCTCCTTAATCTCCATATGTTTCACAACACTTCTATTTGTTTCCCTTCCATCTGCATGCATTATGACAGTTTCCTGAGTAAATACTGATGCAAAAAAAAAACTGTTTAAGATCTCACCCATTTTGTGAGGCTCCACACATAGTTGACCACTCTAGGGGATCAAATTTTCCCCTAGTTATTCTCTTAACTGTAACATACTTGTAGAAACCCTTCGGATTTACCTTCACATTATCTGTCAAAGCAACCTCGTCTTCTTGTTGCCTTCCTGATTTCCTTCTTTATCATTCTCCTACATTTTCTATACTCTGCTCCTTGTTGCCTATACTGTTTATTCACATCTCTCTTCTTCTTAATCATAAAAGCAATATTACTTGAAAACTGAGGTTTCCTATGTCTGTTAAATTTGTTTTTCATCCTGGTAGGATCATCCAAATTCTGCACCCTCAAAATCTCGCCCTTGAAGGCCTTTTATGGACCAGACACATCCTTGCCAAGAAATAGCAATTGCATTGCAATTGACTCTTTTGAGATCCTTTCTCATTGCCACAAAATTGCCCTTTCTCCAATTTAGAATTTCAACCCGAGGACCAGACCTATCCTTATATATAAGTAATTTGAAATTAATGACATTATGGTCAGTGGACCCAAAATGCTTACCTACACAGATTTCTGCCTGGTTCACATATAGATCAAGTATTGCATCCTCTCTTGTTGGTACCTCTGCATATTCATTTAGAAAATTTTCCAGTGCACATTTGATGAACTACAAGCCATCCAGTCCTTTTACAGATTGGGAGTCCTATTCAATGTGCAGAAAGTTAAAATCTCCTTCTAACAGAACTTTCTGTTTCTTACAATGGTCTACTGTCTCCCCGACAGATTTGCACCTCAAATTCTCTTGGACTATTGGGCGGTCTATAATACAAGCCCATTAGTGCAGTCACAAATTTCCTGTTCCTTACCTCCACCCATATAGCCTCTGTAGGTGAATCCAGAGTGTTGTTCTGTCTATGCACAGCTGTGATATTCTCCTGAACTAGCAAAACCACTCCTCTCCCTCTATCACATCTGAAACAACAGAACCTTAGAACATTAAATTGCCCCTCCTGCAATCAAGTCTCACTAATAGCAATAAAGTCATAATCCCTCATGCAAATCCACACCCTAAGATCATCTACCTTACCGACAATACTCCTCACGTTAAAATAGATGCATCTGAGATCATTTTTAATCGTGTATAAACCTTTGCTTTCTGTCCTTATATGCAGTGCTCTCATGACACTTACTGTCCTCCACTTGACTATCTGCTCTCTTTACTCTGGTTTCCCTCCTCCTGCAAACTTCTCCCTCCCCCCAACCATCCAAAGAACAGCACAACCAACCTGCCTGCAAGGTTATTAGTTCCCCTCCAGTTCAAGTGCAAACCATCCCTGGAACAAATCCCAATTATCCAGAAACATGAAGCCCTCCCTCTTGCACCATCTCTTTATTCATGTGTGTATTTTTTGTTGTTCAAATGCTTTTTTATTAAAGGTTCTTCAATAACACAATTATTAACAAATTAACTCTTTCTGGAGACTGTCTATTCCAGGGGCAATTGTGTTGTCTTGAGTACAATGGTACAATTATAAAAAAGAAACAATAATTCACAATTCAACATCACAAACTTAAGGAGCTTTCTTCAAACTTACTCATTGTTCCCTTCAAAGGCCAAATATCAAATAGGGATTACGAAAGTTGAACGTTTCTTCCAGATATCCCAAAATATTCTAGGATTATTGTGATCAATTGAATTCAACCCCTCTAAACCACAGCTATGGTTGTCAACAAAATTTACATCATTTTAATAAAGGCTGAAAACAAACACTAGCTGAACATTGGAGGAATGAAAATGCAAAAATCTTCATCTAATCAAGTCAGTTCGAAACTCCACGATGAATTAGAATCACTTGCAATGGACAATTGAGGGACCGGACTCATCGTACTCCTGCTTACTGAACCACATCTGCTGGAAGGTGAAGACTGTGAATACTTCCTTTCTGGTGCTGGGAGCCAAGGCTGTGATTTCCTTCTGCATCAGGTTAGTGAACTTGAGGCGCAGATCGGTACCCATGCCTATGATTTGGTAGCCATCGCGGAAACATGGCTACAAGGTGACCATAAATGGGAATTAAACTTTCAAGGGTATCAGGTGGTGCAAAGAGATAGACAGGATGGTAAGGGAGGTGGAGTTACACTCTTAATCAAAGATGATCTCCAGGCAGTAGTGAGGGATGATATAAGATCTAAAGAGCATAATGTTGAATCCATTTGGGTAGAGATAAAGAATGACAAAGGGAAAAAAAATTATTGGTGGGTGTTATCTATCGCCCACCAAATAACAATAGTTTAGTGGCACAGGAAATAAATAGAGAGATAAGTGAGGCATGTAATAATGATACGGCAGTAGTCATGGGGGACTTTAACTTCCACATAGATTTGGAAAATCAAGTTGGTCGTGGGAGTCGAAGAGGACTTCATAGAATGCATCTGCGATAGCTTTCTTGAGCAGCATGTAAGGAACCCACAAGAGAAAATGCTCTCTTGGATACAGTGTTGTGCAATGAGATAGCTAGATTAAATGATGTAATAGTCAGAGACCATCTGGGAAATAGCGATCATAGTATGATTGAATTTCTTATTCAGATGGAAGGGGAAATAGTTAGATCTAAAACTAATATATTATGCTTAAACAGGGGTGACTACCATAGGATGAGGGAGGAATTGAGCAGAGTGGACTGGGAGCATAGGCTAATTGATGAAACAGTTGAGGAACAGTGGAAGATTTTCAAAGAAATATTTTGTAATTCTCAACAAAGATATATTCTGGTCAGGAAAAAGGGCAGCAAGGGAGGGAAAAGTCAACCGTGGTTAACAAAGGAAATAAAGGAGAGTATAAAATTGAAGGCGCAGGTGTACAAAGCTGCAAAGAGCAGTGGGAAACTGGAAGATTGGGATAACTTTAAGAGACAACAAGGGGTTACAAAGTGGGTAATAAGAAATGGGAAAAAGCAAAAACAATTATAAATATATAAAATGGAAGAGGGTGGCCAGAGTTAACATAGGACCCTTGGAGGATGAGAAAGGAAAACTGGTAGCAAAAAATGAGGAAATGGCCGAGGCATTGAACAAATATTTTGTGTCAATCTTCACGGTGGAAGACACATCCAGCATGCCCAAGTGAGGAGTTAAGGATGCGAATGTTGGGGGGGCCTTGATAAAATAGTTGTTACAAAGAAAGTAGTGATGGCGAACTAATAGGACTAAAGCCAGACAAATCACCTGGACCTGATGATATGCATCCAAGGGTTCTGAAAGAAATGGCAGAAGTTATAGTTGATGCATTCGTGGTCATATACCAAAATTCCTTGGATTCTGGGCAGGTCCTGGCAGACTTATAATGAAAGATTAAATCGTCTAGGATTGTATTCGCTCGAGTTCAGAAGAATGAGAGGAGATCCTATAGAAACATATAGGATTATGAAGGGTATGGATAGGATAGATGTAGGAAGGTTTTTTGAGCTGGCCGTGGAAACTGAAATGAGAGGACACAGTCTCAAGATTCGGGGGAGTAGATTTAGGACAGAGCTGAAGAAAAATAGTTTTTCCCAGAGAGTAGTGAATGTTTGGAATTCTCTAACCAGGGAAGTGGTTGAGGCTGCTTCATTAAACATATTTAAAATTTGGTTAGATAAATTTTTACATGATAGAGCAATTAGGGGATATGGAGAGAAGGGAGGTAGGTGGAGTTAGGTCATAAATTAGATCAGCCATGATCGTATTGAATGGCGGAGCAGGCTCGATGCGCCATTTGTGGCCAACTCGTGTTCATAGTTCCTATGTTCCTATCCTGTCATCAATCCCTGGGAACATGATGTTTCCACCAGACAAGACTGTGTTGGCATACAGATCCTGCCTGATGTCCACATCACACTCCATGATGCTGTTCTAGCAGGCCTCATGGATCCCAGCAGATTCCATCCCAATGTAAGAAGGTTGGAAGAGGGTTTCTGGGCACCTGAAACATTCATTGCCAATGGTGATGACTTGCCATCAGGGAGCTTATAGGTCTTCTCCAGGGATGATGAAGAGCTGGCCATCTGCATCTCAGCTTCAAAATCTTGGGCCAAGTCGGCCAGTTTCACCTTGATATCGTGGACAAACTCACCCTCAGCTGTGGTGGTGAAGGAATACCTATGCTCTGTCAGAATTTTCATCTTGTAGTTAGTGAGATCTTAGCCAGCCAGGTCCAGATGCAGGATGGCTTGTGGCAAGGCATAGCCTTGGTAGATCGGCCCAGTGCGACTCTCACCATATCTGGAATCTAGCACAATGCCAGTGGTATGACCAGAGGTGTACAAAGACAGCACAACTTGAATGACAATGTGCATGGCTGGGGTGTTGAAGATCTCAAACATGATCTGGTTCATCTTTTCCCAGTTGACTTTGGGATTGAGTGGAGCCTCTGTGAGGAGGACAGGGTGCTCATCTGGGGCCACTTGCAGCTCATTGTAGAAGGTGTGGTGCCAGATATTCTCCAGGTTATCCCAATATGTCACAATCCCATGATCAATTGGATATTTTAGGGTTAGGATACCTCTCTTGCTTTGGGCTTCATCACTAATGTAGCAGTCTTTCTGACCCATTCCCACCATCACACCCTGGTGCTGAGACTGTGCCATGATGGAGGGAAACATAGCCCTGGGGACATTGTCCCCTGCAAATCTAGCCTCGCACATCCCAGACCCGTTGTTGACCACCAGCGCAGCAATCTCAACCTCGGCCATGGTTTACAGCGAGCAGGAGGTGACCAATCGGGAGAACAAAGCTATTGCGACACAGCCCCTTTAGCCATGTGCTTAGGTGCATTATCTTCCCGTTTCTAACCTCACTAGCAAATGGTACAGATAGCAATGCTGAGATTACCAAGTTGGAGGTATTGTGCTCCAACTTGGCACCTAACTCCATAAACTCTGCTAGCAGGACCCCCTCACCCTTCCTACCCACCTCATTAATCCCTACATGGACCATGACATCTGGCTGCTCAACCTCCCTCCTTACAATTTGGAGAACTCAATCCAAAATATCTCAGACCCTGGTACCAGGCAGGCAACAGACCATCCAAGATACTCATTCTCTCCCACAGAACTTCCTATGTGTCCCTCTAACTATTGAATCCCCTATCACTACTGCACTCCCCTCCTCCCTCCTTCCCTCTGAATTGAGCATCCAGTCTCGATGCCAGAGACGTTACCTCTACACCTTGTACCCACTAGGTCATCCCCACCAACAGTATTCCAAATGGTATACCTATTGTTGATGGGAATGGGCACGGGATGCTCTGCTCTCTTTGCCTCCTCCCTTGCTTCCCCTAACAGTCACCTAGCTACCTGTCTCCTGCCTCTTTGGGGTGACTGCCTTCCTAAAACTCCTCTCTATCACAGTCTCTGCACCCCAAATGATCTGAAATTCATTCAGCTGCAGCTCCAGTTCCCTAACTCAGTTTATTAGGAGCTGCAGCTGGAGGCACTTCTTGTAGGTGTAGTCATCAGCACAAATGTATTGTCCTGACTTCCCACATCTTTCAATCGGAACACTGGACTGCCCTAACTGTTGCCTCCATAACCTAATTCCTCAGTTAATTAACTAGCTTAATTAAAGAAACTTACCACTTTTACCTGACTGGGAGTGAACTCCTCCTCAGCCACTATTCAATGAAGCCTCTAGAGCAGTGGTTCTCAACCTTTTTCTTTCCACTCACATGCTGCTTTAGGTATTCCCTATGCCATCGGTGCTCTGTGATTACTCAGGGATTGCTTAAGGTGGTATGTGGGTGGAAAGAAAATGTTTGGAAACCGTTGTTTTAATCATGCCTAATTGACTTGTTATGTGTGCGGTTTCAGAACTCCAAAGGAAATGAGCCAATGACAGTTTTTCTCGAGCAAAATATTTCAGTAACAATTGGGTCTAGAGCAATGATTCTCAACCTTCCCTTCCCACTCACATACCACCTTAAGCAATCCCTTACTAATCACAGAGCACCGATGGCATAGGGATTGCTTGAAGTAGTACGTGAGTAGAAAGAAAATGGTTAAGAACCACTGTTCTATAGACAAAGCCATAATGTCCCATTCTGACTCTGAGCCACTCCATCGCTGGCTGCTTCTCGCTGGTCACCTTAACAGCTGTCCCTCTCCTTGATTTAATTGGAACAATGCTGTCTTTGTCATCAACGCCATTTTCTTATTCAATATTTCTTAATGTCAATGTTCCTTAGTCCTTGGATAAACTGGGGATTTAAGCTGTGAATTAAGAAATTCATCTTTTTCAGCTGGGAAGAGGAAAGTTTACTTAGGTACTTCAGCAACCATCTTCAAGAAATGACTGAGAATTTAGAACTGGTATTGACTTCCCCATGAAAGACCGAGGTGTAGAAGGGTGGTGTTCAGGTTCAACGTCTGTCACCAGTGACGTTCCGCAGGGATCAGTGTTGGAACCTTTATTGTTTATGATGAAATGTAAATGACTTGGATGGA